>NC_086330.1:190309631-190469593 GCF_032445375.1 Bacillus rossius redtenbacheri | reverse complement strand
TAACCCCACAGGGTCACCACACTATTTAAATGGCTATCCACTTCAGCCATAATTTCCATTTATTTACACTGGCTATGGAGTATTGGTTATTATATTTTCCGCTGAGGAAAGGAAAAATGGAAATACGAGGACACTGATTTATTACGTCGATAGGCCTACAATGCACAGAAGCACAAGAGATATTATCTCAACCCTCGACGTGGCACTTATATCACTATCGAAAGTCCATCCTGTTGGCGATGTGATGTCTTCAAGTGATAAGTGTAGTTGTTGTCATCTGCCTGCAAACATATGTGTAGCCCAAGGTCATTAGATACCAGGTCGTCTCAACAGAAGAAAAACGAGTTTGGTCGTTCGGGTGTTTCCGTGAAATGACGTATCCGCTAGACCTTCAAAGTAAACAAAACTGTGAAATTGCGTGCATGTTTTGATTTTGTTTTCGTGCTGTGGTTTAGTAATGTAAAAATGCCTGCTGTTGAGAAGAAATTGGTTGCTTCATTTGTAAGAATAAGGACTTTTTTAAGATTGAATCATTTCAATCGACAGCTAAGTAAAAAACGTGTTGGAAGAAGCAGCAACAAAGTGTGCAAGAAAATGAAAAAAATTGTAACATAAATAGTAAGCTTATAGATTTTTTGAAGGAAGTGTCATTTAATTTAGATTTAGCAAAAATAATTGTGGGGTGTGTTTGGAGTGATAGTAATCTTTTGTATTTCATATGAAATAATTTACATGTAAATTGCAGTCATGGATAATTTCAGAATGTGTGTTTGCTACAGAATTGTTTAACAAAAACTTATGACTTCGCAAGATAGAACTTCTAAAACTGTTTGACAGGACTAAATGTTATTGGATGTATTATGTTTGTAGGAAAACAATAAGGCTCCTGATATTGCTCAGCGTTCATTGAATAAAAGCATGTTTGATGTGAACAACACCTAATGAACTTCATTTTCTGGTTTAATTAATTTGTCATTGCTTTGTTTATCTTTAAATAGCAAACATTCCATAGCTTGTCAGATCACTCATTGTTTCATTGTATTGTTTTCTTTCTCTGGTTTTTCACTAAATTGAAACTAAATAAATAACTCTGGTCATATTGCAAAGAGTTGTCCCTTGTTACATTCACAAGTTATTGTCTATGTTCTTATTATATTTACATATTTGTGCATTTTATAATTTTTAATATGTTTTGTGGTCATAATTGGGCCACAGTGATTTAATGCAGTTTAACAAAAAAAAAACCTGAACCTAACCACAGTTGTTTTCAACATGAATAGAAAATATGTAGCATATCAAACTAAGTAATTCAGATGCATGGAAAAGTTACAAATGTGTTTGTATACTTATGTAACAAGCAAGTGCACCCATGTGATATTTTGAGGGGGGGGGGGGGGGAGTGAGATCTGGAGGTATATGGTGTTTTAAATATTTTGGAAGACAAATGGTGATTTGTAAGTAGGTACATATATTTAAAATCTTCTACGTGAAAATATTTCAGTGTTGGATGACTTATACGTAACTACATTTTTGTCTTTCTCTATCAAAAGGGGGGGGGGGGGGGGGGTTCTTTGCCCCAGGTATGGGTGCCCATGGTAACAAGTAATAATCTAGTGATGTAAAATATGTCTTGTTAGCTCCAAATGAAGTATTTAGGGAGTCATGCTTAGTTTTACCTCAATTTATAACCTGTATTTGTCTACCACACACCAAAATTTATACTAAGCATCATCATCCACTGTTTCCAGCCTGTGGCTGGGTCAGCCAAGTGGGTCTTGTGACTTTGTCCATTTAACAATCACATTAAAGTGTGATGATATTGAAAGCCTTGCAGTTTATATTTTATTCGTACAATTATATAGTAATGTATGTGTGTGTGTATGTATATATATATACACACACACATACATACATATGCCATATAAATTTCAGAGATAAAGAAAATATGGTATTAATTTTCATGGCTAGCTGCCACGCTAATTCTTTTTATCCAGGATTTTGTGCGAAATGACTTTTATAAAAAAAAAAAACTAATGGCAACAGTATAATAAATAAATTTAACATTTAATAGAGGTGGTATTAACCAACATGTAAATAATGTTATATCATTTACATAAATATCTTGGTAACAAAATTTATTTATGTACATATTTCATTAAGGAGACTTAACGCTAAACCATTTGAAACTTCGCAAATATGTAAAATTACAGAAAAAATATTAAATTACTTTTTATGTAAATTAATGTAATAAATGATCAGCTACAAGTTGGGAAAACAATTCCTACACATTTGCATTGAAAAAAGCAATTAAAGCAAAATAGTAATGAGATAATGCCTGTAGTAAAAAATAAAGTTTTGTGTATTTTTGTCAGCTTTTTATTTATCTTTCAAATATGTGTTCATTATAAAACATACTTGAAGTGCCTATTTATGTTGATGAAATATTTAGAAAGAAAAATCATGTCAATTGATGTAGTTTGTATGACAGAACATAGTGACTAATTGTATTTATTTTATAGCTTCTTACTCACCACAATTTATAATAGGCATAAGTAAATGTAGATTATTATGGATTACCAATATATTTTGTTAAATACTGAATTTTGATGTAATGAATTATGTTCTGGGATCAGATTTGGAGTGTTGAAATATTTCTGATGAATTATTTGAGAAAAATTACCTTGTTACTGTTTCTAGCAGTAAAGAATTATGATGAGAGTATACAGACTGCATCTAATAAAATGAAAACAATTTAAGATATGGAGAAATGTGTTATGTGCATGAAAAATAATGAAAATCTGTTAAATTAATGGTGACTTCGAAATGCAAATCATCAATATAATCACGAGTACATTTAGTAATAAATTTAATAGTCACAAAAATAAATATTGCAAGTTTTAAAAGATGTTACACTCCTAGGATACAAACACTTACCTACAATGAAATATTTTTCACAGTAAATTGTTATGTTTATTTGGCTCAGTGGTTTGTACGTAGTTATGGATTACAAGTTTCCAGGTTTAAATCCTGTCACTTAAGAATTATTTTAAGTAGGTACATAAATTTTTACTACATTTTAACACACTAGAGTTATAGTGGATTATATTATTGATGGTTATTTGTTCACATAATTGTTGTAATTACTATTAGCCTGGTCATTTTTCACTAGGTGGTCTTACAACATTTATATATTTTTTACTTGTAACAAAAAATTAATCTTACAAACACAATCAAGGAGATTAATTACGAACATGTAAATAAACATTTATATTGATACAAATTAAGTGTATATGTTTGTTTGCATGCTGTTTTTTTTATATACAAATGTACAATTTTATTCTACACAAATAAAGTTTTGCACTTTTAACCTTTGAAACTAGAGGAATGTCACTGTCTACACATTTAAAAAAACCTGCCTCTTTTTCTACCTCTTACAGCAGAAGTTTGGCATTTTGTGGTGACATTTTTTGTAACTAACAGTTCAAAATATGATTACTACTGTGAACATCTGATCACAAAATAAAAAAAAAACTATTCTCATGCTCCATCTTCTACCAGTAGTTTAATTTTCTGACAAATTAAAAAAAATATATTTTTTTATTCTAGTTACTCTCGTTCAAAAAAAAATTATGTTTGTCTAAACTGCAAATGATGTTTATGTGATACTGTTTCACATTAACGGATTAGTACAATTTTACGTTCCAATGTTAAGAGATGAAATAAAATTACCCAGCGATGTATCATGTAATAAAGACTTTGAACAATGGTCTGTGATATTTGTGTTTTAAGCCACATATTTGCGGACCACTTGTTGGAAAGTATCACAAGGTAGGAATAAAGTGTTTCAGTGTTTTAGGCATGTTTTCTTCCAGAAGAAGTGTTCAGGTAAATCAGAAACTGAGTATGCCTTACTGCCTGCACTATGGTGCGTAAGTAGTGGCCGTAGTGGGAAAGGAGCATATTTAGGAATACCAGCTTGGAAACATGTACCTGCCAAGAATGCCAAAATACCAAAATATTTTTATCATGGTAAATGATCTGGGAGTTTGTTTTGCAATTTTAATTTGAGATTTTATATCAAAATTTAATAGTATATGTGGTAATTTTGGAGACTATTAGTTTTTGGTAAATAAGTTGAGTAAGGATTAAAATGAAAGAATTTAAGCAGGGAAATACATATCTTTTAAAGAATTAATTACTTTAAAAAAATAATTGTGTTATTATTGTACACTAATAAATCTTTCACTTAGAGCTACCATTTTCAGAATTACAGATCCTAGTTAACCTAGCAAACCTTGCACATAGTGATCATTTACCATGTTACTCAGGAGTTACCATTCTTAAGAATTACAGCTGATGGAAAGGGACATGGTTAATAGTAGGCCAGACAGCTTTAGAGTGCAGTTTAATTTTTTTTACTTAAATTAATAATTATAAATGACAGGTCTATAATAAAATTTTCTATGCAAAATTACTAGCTCACTTAATATTAAATTAATTGTAGGAAGAGGGAGTGGGGAGTGGTGACATGGAGTACGTACCACAGGGGAGTGCCATGGGGCCCTTGCTGTTCATAATGAAAGATGTCTGGGAAAGCATGATGAGTAGATTAAAAAAAAAAAAAAAATAAAAAAAATAAAAAAAAAAAAATAGCGGACGGTGAAGAAGGGAGTAGGGGTCTGGGGTTAACTGCTATGACACTAAAGGAGAGAAATAAAAGTCAATGAAAAGGCATCTTCCATGCTGGTGATAACCAGATATGGAATACGCCACAGGAATTTGGGACTCGTACCTAGCGATGGACATTTAAGAGTTATAAAGGTACAATGCAATGTAGTGAGATAAGTGACAAATATCGGAGGAGAAACGATGACGGAAGAAGGAAGATGCATAGATCATCAGTGATGATGATGGGAGCTTGTGTGGGACACACTGTAAAGGAGGAGAAAGAAAGAATGGTGAAATAGGTTAAGGTAATTAAAGGGAGGGGATTTTGGAAAGCTCAGAGATAGGTAAAGGGCAGAGGGATCACATGTGGAAGATCCACAGGTTAGAATGCAATGGATTAGACAAAATCATATTACTGCACACAAATATAAAATTTGGTAGTTAAAGGGCCATTAAATATTCTTAGAATATTTTTTGGAGGATAGTCATTACCATAAAACTTGTTATATTGTATGATATTTAATACACTTACAAAGTTTGTTTACTACTGCAAATGAACATATGTTGAAACTTAAACATCTAGCAAGGAAGCTAAATGTAATATTGAATATAATTACTTATCAATGGTAACAAGCATAACCAAACTAGCATTAAATAACACAATGTTGTGAATATTGCAAGAACAGCACGCATCACAATGTTTACCAACAACACCAGTTTAGATTTTAAAATACACATTTGAGCCTAATTTACGATTAAATAACTGACAACATAACAAAGATTAAATATATTACTAGCGGAAACACGTGATACATTTAACCTGTACATAAATTACATCAGTCTATGTGAATCCGAAAATTTAAGAAAGTGCCATTTAGACACGTGATTAATTTGAATTCCCGCGGCAATATGGTCTAGCATGTACGTCAGACGCGATTGACCAATAACAGTAAAATAGCGGGATGAGATGACCTGGTATCTAATGACCTTGTGTTTAGCCTACCTGTTGTATAAAAAAAACGACGAGTCAAGAGGACAACGTGAAGGAGTTTTACAGGAAGGGTACTAAAACTACGTGTATTTGTACGCATACCCTGCTCCTCACGCAAAGTAAACAAAGATATATTGCTATCTAAAGCAATTAATAACATGTGACGTAAATAATTTAAATACATATTGTAAATGGTATTGAATTGTGTATGCATCTGTGATGCTATGAGGATACTTTGTCATTGAAGTGTTATGTTTTGAATTTGCTTTAATGAGCTGTCTTTAATTTTTAAAAAAAATTAAGCATGTTAATTGAAAAAAATCAATTATATAAAGAAAAAAAAATTCCCGATAGCATAATGAGCTGAAAAAAAAAAATGCAAGACAGCTATCGCATTGTCAACAATGTGAGTTTTTCAAGTGCAGAATGTAAACAAGCAAAATTCGGCAAAGTCCAAGATATGTTTGTCTTTGAAAAAAATTGTGTTCACAAACTTATGTTTTTATTTGATTGTTCATGGCTAGAAATGTATCATGAACTATGATGTTAAGTTGTTTTTTTTATTGTAATTCGAACTTGTAAATTTTTCGTGTTATTTCTAACAATGGTTATGTCAACACTAAATATGTGATTTTATTAAAGGGTATAACTTTTGTCACTGAAGTGTTTAACTATTTTGTGTATTGTTTTATCATTATGCAAGGTGTTTTATGTGTTAATTTAATATTTATCATTATTAATTTTGATTATTAAGATTTTTTTTAATTTTAAGCTGTAAACGGTATTTTAACGGCCATTCCAGTACTCCCCTTAATTTAAAGTTAGGATTTTCAGGTTTAGGCAGCGGAAGAAGACGGAGTGAACGACACAAGAACTATACCCGTTATGGACGCATAAAGTTAAAGTGCGCGATTAACGAAGCGGAGTAGGCTAATATCTGTGTGTGTGTAACGACGCCGGGGAACGACATGGAACGTATCTACCCACCTGCGATGACGTCATCATCTACTACTGGGAGCCGTAGTATGCCGTAAAGGTGTGCCAATACGTGTCCTGCAGAGCGGCGGCAATCATGTGCCCGTCATGTCCAGGATAGAGCGGCCATCCGACGCCACTTCTGGTCGCTGGGCGTCCGGATCTTCAGCTGCGTACCCGCCTGTCATGTTACGTGACGTCATCCTTGTGACGTACGACAGGAGTAGCAGCACAGGTGACATCCCGTCCTTCCAGTCCCCAGGTGATGTCGTGTTGTCTCAGCACACCAGCATATCGCCTAGTCCCTCGCCGATCAGTCATTGTTGCCGAATTATTCAGACTCCATGGATCTTCGTATCGTCATGCTGCAGACGTCTGGTGCAAACGTATCTTCAGTGTCGGTGATCTTCATCAAAGGTACGGTGGTACCTTGTCATCAGTGCCAGGTTGCAGTGCAGAGCTGCAGACATCCTTCGCGCAGCCAGGGTTGGCGCGAACTGCCAGACATTGCAACGTTTTTTATTTTATTTTTCGCGCTGTGCTAATTTTGGCGCGACGGCAATATGCAGTGTTGTCAAACTTGAAGCGACGATGCCACGTGTCAGAGACATTGTTTATTTTTTGTTTATACGTAGTGAACTGACTATGAAGTTAAATTCACTCCGAGAGCGGCATCTGTGATAATAGGCCTCATCACAGAGGTTCTGACACGTGTCGTGTGGTTTGTTTACTTTTTTTTTTTCTTCGTTTACCGTCGCCTGGCAACGAGACGTGTGATATAACAAACTAAAGTGTTTGTTTACATTTACTATAAAACAGTTTTATGTACCAAAGACATTTTATATTTATTCTAATGAATTTAGAACTGATTATTTTGGATAAAACCACTCTAATTAACTTTTTCTTTCGGCCGTTTTCTTTGAATTTTGTA
Organism: Bacillus rossius redtenbacheri; assembly: GCF_032445375.1. Lineage (NCBI taxonomy): Eukaryota > Metazoa > Arthropoda > Insecta > Phasmatodea > Bacillidae > Bacillus > Bacillus rossius. The sequence goes on along the minus strand of NC_086330.1, from coordinate 190,462,028 downwards.
CGTCAGACGCAACGGAAGCCGGGGTTTGGCCCGAGGCCGGCGGCGCCTGGTTTGAAGGACCGGCGCTAAGAATGCCGGGGAAGAGAACGTTTTTGGACCCATCTTGGGAAGTGCGTTTGGTCTGACGACAGCTCTGGTCGTCAGGCGTTTAGTGATCCAAAAACTCCGTGTGCGAGGTTTAAAAACATTGTTAAAATTACGGCGACGTTTCACGGCAGTCGCCGATGTAAGAATTCCTCCGATCTGCACAATACACAGGATAATATGAATGGTTGAAATTGGACCCTGCGCATCACCAGGTAACCATTGAAAAATGTTATAGCTCCAGGTGAAGCTTTTTCGATTAAGGCCGAAATAATCATTTTAGTGAAAAAGTGTAAGAGAAATATTTTTCATCATTTGTGAACAGCAACATTTTGATATATAAATCTTAAAGGCCAATTTTATTTTTTTTTGTTTACATTCAAATAACACACAAGACTTTACGACCGCAGGTCCAAAAGTCTTGAACGATAGAATTTCGAGCCCTAACGACGTGATTTAGCCGGAAGACAACCCTGAGATAAATTTAATTTGACATTTTTTGAACATAATCTTAATATTGGAACTTTTGTTTTGTTGTGTCCGATGTATTGGCAGCGATCAGTTTGTTTATTCTTGACCCCCTTTTCATACTGACTGTATAAAGTGCTGGAGTGGTCTAATTTATGTAAACAGCAATAATAAATTCAATACCATCTTGGTTTTCCATTATAATATGTTTGTTACTACTTTACTAGATTCGCCATTCGCCCGTCACACAAAATTTTCTATTTCCAGTACTTGTTTGCATATTTTTATTTATGTTGATAGCCCTAGTTTTTACAGTTATGCACCTTACAGAGTCACATCTGTAGACCCCTTTTAGGTAGGTATATGTTAGACCGGGACGATTTAAAAGAGAAGAAATAAAGAAGTAAAAATTGTCAGCGCTTAAAATTAACGTCACGCGGGCCGGCGGCCGGCAAACACTGCAAGCCATCGCGTGGGCCGCCAAACTCTGCAACGATGTTTGTACCGACTCTTTGTGTCGCCCCCCTTTCAGCTGTCACATTTGTCACTCTTTAAACTTGAGGGGGATGTCCTGACTTCTGCTTCCCGTCTCCCTTTGTTTCCACCGGCCAACGCACGGAAGGCGCCTGGCGAGTGACGTGTCTGGCTGGCATTCGGCTGTACGAAGTGGGCGAGGGGGGAGGGTGCATGGTCAGCACTATCTTATCTTTCTCTCTTCGGCTGTTGTAAATGACCGTGAACTAATGGCTAGGCAGTGCTGTATTTTTTTAAGCCGAGACACTAATTCGAAGACAGCCGGCCCTCACCGTGAACGGCCTTAACCCAGCTGCACGCCGGTGTCTGAGAAGCTTGACAAGACCTTCCGGGCTTTTAATCGCTAGTCCGTGCAATTCGGTAATCCGTGATTATCTCGGTCCTGACCATCACGTATTAACGAGGTTCTACTGTACCTCAATAGGATGTGTTCCAAGGAAAACGTAAACAGGCCAAGTAAATTGTAAGCATTTAAGTTTTTTAAGTACTACATTTACATCAATATTTTTCCTCGAATCCCGAATCTTTTCCCTCGAATTTCGAATCTTTCGAATACTATAGATTCGGTGGGATTCGAGGATTCGAGGATTCGACCGGGCCCATCCCTGCTAATGACGGAAATACAAGTTGACGATTTTTTGAAGATCCTGAGTTGGCAGCTGAAATAACAGGCCTGGATGTTACTTTCATTTAAAGAATAAAAGTAATTCTTGAATGCATTTCAAGGTACAAAATAGATCTGAAAAAATTTCAGATTTACTAGAGAGACTGCAGAACTTTATGTTGAACTGTACGGTAGGCATAACATGACACCTACCATGCATAAACTATTGATACATGGTTCTATAATAGAGAATGCCTTTTTGCCTATAGGACAATTTTCTGAAGAGGCAGCAGAAGCCAGAAATAAGCATTTCCGTTCATACAGGCAAAATTTCGCAAGGAAATTTAATAGAGTAGACACTAACACAGATATTTTAAATAAGCTGTTGTTAACATCTGATCCCCTGCTTGCATCAAGGCGAACAATGATCAAGAAAAAACGAAATTCTTTTATGAAGGAAACATTGGAAATCTTGATATGTGAAGAAAGTTAAGGCTTTTTCCATTTAATATTTATATTTTTTTTTAGTTTTAAACCATAATTATTTTTTTTATTTATATTTAGTAGATATGTATATATTTGACCACTGTAATTATTAGCCTATATAAATTTTACTTACAAGAAATTTCATTTTCTGTCAACATTTGTTTTTGCTTTTGCCCTTTGCTACATTGCATTGCTGGAAATTAGAAGTGAAGATACTTTTGCATACAAGTTTTTATGAATTACAAATTATTTTCCAAACGTTTAAGAGCGATAAATAAGATTGTCCCGCTAGATAAGTCCACTACCCCTATGTGCAGTGTTCAAATATTTTTGCGAAACTAGACGTAACTGCTATCAGAAGTTAATTTTATATATTGGATTTATTACCTTTCTTATGCAGAGAAATAGTTGCAGTTTGGAGATATTTTGGAAAGATTCCAGTATTAAAAGATGAGTTTATTAATGAAATAAAGGAACTATAAAAAAATTTAATTATAAAAACTAAAAGTTACTTTACTACACATAAATCACAGATTTAAAATTGCCAAAATTACAATAACATTAAAAATATTGCATTACCTGATATTCACAGAGCGGACCATGGAGCAAAAGAGGACGCGTGTTGCTGTCAAAAGTAAAATAAAGAAAAAAACATTTATGTGGTTTTGAAACCAAATAATTCAAATGTGTTAGCAAGCACTACACACTTGTAAGCGTACAACTGCTACATTGGTATGGCACAGTTTTGCTGGTACATCTTTCAGATTCCTAACCACATACATACCTGCCAACTTTTACAGATTGTCTGTAAAATTTACGGATAGAGGCGTTGTTTTACGGAGCCTGGAAGATTTTTTTACGTATTTGAAAACGTTTTTAATAAATTTAGAAATTCACTCAACGGGTAATTTTGAGTTTGTAATGACGAGGTCTGTATGAGAGAAACAACAAGCATGGATGTGGATGCCAAACAAAGAAGCATCTTTGTTCTTGACAGCATCGTTCTCATTGGCCGTTTCCAACAAATCAAAAATTAAGTTACTTGTCCGTTTGGAAAACAAATGCCACTCAGCTCTAGTTTCCAAACGTGGTGGAAAGTAGCAAGCGGTAAATAATTGCGTAGAAGTATTCTGAAAAGTTTTAATTGTTCTGTTCTTTTATAGTTCCTATATACCTTACACCAATACAAAAATGGACGAGTAATTAAATATATTTTATTAGTTTCATGGTGTTTTCCTTGAAAATGCACAATTTTCCTCTGTGCGTTACTTTGTGAAATTGTTCCCCATTATCTTGTCTGTGAAAAAAGAGGAAACTATTGATTTGGCAATAGATGAACTCCATAAACAATTTAGAAATGTGCAGATTGATAACATTTCAGCTGTTGTGGATAAAGATGTGTCGATTGCTGTGAAATGGGCAGAGTTATCACATACACAAGGAGTTGAAGGGGTTTGCAAATATGACAGAATATCAAGGTTAATGCTTTCCATTTTAAGTATACCACACAGTAGTGCGGAATGCAAACATATCTTCAAATTGAATTGGTTAAAAAAAAATAATAATAAAAAATTTAGGTCATCTATGTCAAGAGAAACTCGTCAGTCAATCTCTGTTCTCAAATGCAAGAGGTCTGGACCATGTTATCAACAAAACTTCAGCAGTGTTTTCCTGCAAGCAGCAAAGAAGGCCACTTCATAATCATTACAAATGAAGCAAAACACTAAAGATTAATTTTTTTTTCACATAAAATTCATGAATCATTCATTCATCAGTCCAACTTTGTTTTAAGGTAAGACCACCTTCATGTTTGGTTTATTGTTCTTGGTGTAAGTTTTTTTTGTAGTTGTTAACATTGTTGTGCTAATTTTTTAAAATATTATTACAGCAGCACTAGAAAATATATTTTTGGAGTAGTTTTGCATAAGATTTTGTTGTGTCGAATATAAGGTTATGGGAAAGTCGAGAAATTGATATTGGGTAGGTACCAGTACTTAGTAATTGCTGCACATGATTAACGCCAAATTTTGTAAAATCTAAAAGTTTTACTGATGGGAGTTTCAAAAAGTTGGCAGGTATGCACATAATTTGCCTAGTTTTCACAGATAGGTATCATTTCCGCTCTCATGTATAATATAATTTTGAATGTTTATTATATATTAGGTCATGTTTGGTTCACGCAATAGGACTATTAATATAAATACAATAAATTTTGCCATGAAAGAGAATAAAATGTTAACAATTAAAGTTCTATAGAGTACCGTCAATTCATATCTGTGAAATATTAGGAAATATATGTTTCAGTGTTCAATATAGTTCGAAGGAAATGGAAGAGTTTTCATCGATTAGCTTCTTTCTTTCTTCAAAATACGACTTACTGTCACAGACACCAGTTTTGTAGTCAATAATTTCAAAAACAATGTTATTTCCTCCAGAACTCCTCTGCGATAGTTGGGACATCTAGCGGGCAAACATTAAAATCATGGAATACTGTGCCTGATGTCGAGCAGCGTAATGCTGAACTCACACATTGTTTGTTCATTGCTCCAGCTACACACGTCGGTTAAATAACAAGTTTTAAACTCAAGTAATTTAAATTCTGTACGGTATGTAAACATTTAAGCAACTTAGAATTGTTCAGGATACTTCATTTACACTGTGTGAAAAGCAAAAAAACCTGGTACAGTTTATATAAATACCTACTATTTAGTTTTAAAATTTTCTTAATAAAAATTTTTATAAAAAATGTTTTTTTTGATCATATTTTTAAACTTCAAAGCGTTCTCTACAAAACTATTTCTATTACGTTTGTTTACCTACAATGATATTCATGGGAGAAATAATTTCCCTGGTGGCTGCAAAACTACGGATCTTAGCCTTAACAGCATGACCGATGCTCAGAGTGGACCAGGAAATAAGGTTTGAGGAGGGTATGTGTGTCTCGACCACACACTAGTGACGTCACGGTCCTGTTAGGGAGGCTCTACCGGGTCTGTATGTCCAGTAAACATACAGTGGTACCCAGGTACCTTTCATAGAGATGTATAATCAGGATGTGTAAGACCCTACGACATCAAATTTATAGTTATATTTGATATATTCACTCTTGACAAAATGACTGACTTGTTGATATTAACATAAACCCCAGGAACATAAAATTACTCTCCAAAATTTATGCAATTACTTGAGCTTGGGCTTGATTTTTAAGCATTCGACTTGACTAGTCTAAAATTTTATGAAGTATGGACTCACGAAGGTATTAATGCTGAACTCTGCTCTACTCACTCAAAAATTTACATACTCGTCCATCTCTAGTAATACTTTGTTTATTTTTGAAACATACACAAACATAAAACTAAATTAAAGATATTGGCACAATAGTTGAGGTATTTAAGTTTTGTTTAAATGGTTAATTACTTAACGGTGCAGCATATAATGTATAAGGTTAAAAATAGGCAGTCTGAACTTTTTTGAATGTTTGCTAAGAGTTTTGTTCCAGTCAGAAGGTGTTAACATCGGAATCTACTAGTCTGAAGATGATGATAGTCAAAATAGCTGCAGCACACAGGCTAAGTTCATGTTTAATTAGTTCACCGAAGGCTAACACTTTGAGAGTACAACATAACCACCCATATAATAATAGGCAAAGTTACAGAGGTAAATCTCAGTTTTGTAATTATTGGAGAAATGATTAGAATAATTACCGCGAGGACATGTAGAACCAAACCGAGTCAGATAAATGGGAAAGACGAGGCGAGACTTACGAAATCAAAAACCAGGCTATTCTTAATAAAGAATGTACTGACACTAAGTGTACAGCCTGTTCAGAATATAAAGTCACATGAACACAAAACACATTTTAATTCACAATTCTGTTATCTATCTCATGCTGTGAAGGGAAAGATCCTAAAGAATATTATCTACCTGAAAATAAACAGAATGCTATTGTACAGGAATTTAAGAGTTAGGTTCAACAGGCCAATACGGCAACCTCGTTTCCAATCAACACATCTGCTACTATGTGGCGGCCCACGTTCGCTAGCAATAATTCTCAGCAGGGATAGATTTTAAGGATTTAACTGGACTGTCCAATGACAGGTATAATTGGACACTAACCTGTCCGTAACTAATTCCACCTGTCCAGCTTACGTTAAAAAAATTACTGGTTATAACCTTGATATATGTTTAAGAACATCACTGTACTCAAAACAAGTCAGTTTTACACTATTTTCATATTAATATTAATAATGGAGTTTTAAATAATGATTGAAGTTTTTTGCACTAAATCACTGGTTTAATGTGTCTGAACTAAATCAGATGCATCTTCCTCATCTTGCTGCAGCTAGCTACGCACTTTCTGTATGGGGGCTGAAATGGTCTGCGCTTTCTCACACCACGATTAAACCAAAGTTCAATAGTTGGGGTAGGATCAAAATCACAGACACTACTTGATTTCATCTGGATACGCATCAGTGATGATAATGTATCATCATTAAGTTTGTTGCGCCAGTCCGTTTCGGTAGACTTCATCAAAGAAAATCATCTTTCACAATCTGCGGTGTGAGCAGATTGAGACAACACAAGATCCACGAGTGAATGAATGAATATTAACAAATTTGTTCTTGTGTCTTGTGTTTATTTCCCACCAACAGGAGTACAATCCTGGTAAACAACAATTTTCAGAGCTGTCCATTCTGGCTCCACCATTTCACACTGAACATTATTGTTCACAACGGCACTTGAAAAAAAAAAAAAAAAAAAAAAGCAACATCTTAATGACGGATCTGTCACCAAAGTATTGTTCATTATTAGAAGGCCATGTTTTGAAATTGAAATATTGGTTGCAACAAGTAACTCAGACATTTCAGTGTCTATCTGTGAGTCGAGATTCCAGATATCTAACAATGACATTTATAGCATCAGTCTTCTTTGAGGAATGTAAAGCATTACCTTTCAGCTGTCTTCCATCCAGTTCCATTGATTTTCTCCAAGAAAGTAAATGAAAAACCTTCATTGATGCTCAGTTTCTGCAACATGCAAATAAGTCTCTTGTATGGTTGAATTTGTCTCTGCTATTGTCAAACCTGTGACCTGGAAAGACTGTGATAAGTAACTCAATTCACAGAGTATGTCACAAAAGAAATGCAGGTAGTGTATCAATTCCAAACTTTGCAAAGATTCTTTAACTAATTTGCATGTTTAATTGTTGGATGCATTTCAGTTGGAGTATTGCAGTAGATTGGTTGCAGTCAAGTGAAGAGCAGGAATTATTTTGATTACATTTGTGACACATGATTTCAAGTGTGGAATCCGAGTTCCTCCAACTCTTGTGGGCGTGTAAAACTTGATCTTAAGTGTTTCACAAGAATTCTTTAGAAGACTGAAATGAACTGGGCTGTGATTAGGGTTACCAGACACTGATAACATAAAAGGAGGACATTCACCTCGCAAAAGGAGGACATTTCACTAAAAAGGACAATATATTAAAAAAAAAAAAAAAAAGCCATGAATTAATTACAATGGAATACAATATTTTACAATGTTTTGGCATTTAATACAGTCTCAGTATAAAGAATCAAACAAACTACGCATATACAGCATATTAAAAACACGTGCTTCTGCATGTGCTGCTACCTGTCAAGCTGTCATAGAACTATTTACTAGTGGGGTGACTGCGGACAGCGCATTAGCGCGCACCGCGCGCTTTACTCAGAGTGTAACTGCAGGAATTATCTCACTTTATAAAAAAGCCGGACATTTTGGAGCATTAAGGAAAATCCGGCCGGACGCAAAAAAATACATAAAAAGGAGGACATGTCCTCCTTTTGCCGGACGTCTGGTAACCCTAGCTGTGATGGTAAAATGAATAAACCTTTCTCAAGAAAATATCAATTTTGGGATGTAGTGGTAGTTGAAAGAGTGCTGATTTTATAGCGAGCTCCAAACAGTGAGCCATGCAGTGAACAGCAACTAAATTTGGTTGCGTGTTTTCTTTCAATTTTGCTTGTACACCATTACGTAAGCCTCTCATTACAGCTGCACCATCACTGGCAAAGCCTACCAAGTGTTTCTTCATGTTCACACTGTCGTAACCACAATATTCATGTAAAACTGTTAAAATGCACTCAAATATCTGAGTAGCATTAGGCCTGTCAACATGCCTGACTGCTACAAAGTCAGTATGAATCTCCCCTTTAAGTGTGTACTTCACATACACAATGACCTGCTCAAGCATAGCACTATCAGTCAACTCGTCACACATCACAGAAAAAAAAATTTGCACTTTTCAAATTAGCTTTTAATGATTTCAATTCAGTTTCAGCAATTACACTCATGAACTCTATACGCTTTTTGTCTGTAAGGTATGTATTGCCTACATCGAGGCCTTTCTGTTTATCAAGTGCACATTGCCACTTTAAGTCTGTAAACGATTGTCCATGTTTCGCCAGTGGATGAGATGTGCGAAAAAGCACCTGTATTTTTGCTAGTTCCTTGGTTTTTATGCTCTGCAGAGCCTTTTCTGCCAGAGATGTACCTGGTGTGGTCATTTGCACATTTTGTAAGTCTTGACACTGCACAGACTTTGCAGTACATTTTACTCTGAGCATTATCATACTGAACCCACTGAAATTCTGTACACCATTTCTTAATAAACTCACGTGCCCAAACCTTTTTATCATATTGATTATCGTATTCTTTCTTGTCGTTCGTTTTCCGTTTTTTTTTTTAGGTGGCTTTGAAGCGCCACTTACAAATCGCTAAATTGCTGCACAAACAACTCTAATGTATAAATGTATAATAATAAAATACTAAGTGAAGCTGCAGTACATACAATCAAGCTCAAAACCACTCGTTTGTAAACTGGCGTTCAACTTCGGCCATATCTTCGAAACTTTGTTGCCTAAAAATTAACACAATAACACAATCAAGTATCAACAATGCACGCATAAAAGGCGACTATTCTTACTTCCACGGAATAAAAAAAGCCCGGTTACAGACGAGTTACCGTCCGCCACTCAGCCTGACTTGTGATTTGGGTTGGTTTAGGTATGGATAGGTTAGGTTGAAGTCGATAGCGCAAGGCTAAATGCCGCGATACTTTCTGATTAGTAAAAATATCACGTTAAAAATATGTGAAATTTATTAAATGCAGCAATAATAATTGTTTGTGATTAATATTAGCGGTCATAGGATTCTGTAAACAGACATTTGTAAATAAGCCACATAAAATTATGTTGGTTGCAATGCTGACAACAAGTTTTAAAGAAAATATGGCATCACTCATCAAACATCGTCAACATAGTCTATGTAATGAATGGCACAATGATGCTCAAAACTGTTGCAAAGAAAATGAAGATGCTTGGAAACTTACAAAATACCAATTTCATTGAAATTGTAAGGTGAAATACTCCTGATGGAGTTTTGTGGGCTACTGAATGTTACATATGAAATTAAATAGTAACCTGTCCCCCCGAACAGGCATTTTTCATTATATACCTGTCCGGATGGAAATTTGCCTGTCTCAGAGAGGTGGACAGGCGTTAAAGTCAAGCCCTGGTTCTCAGGTACCATTAAACTAAGTGAGATAGACGTGAAAGGGCCCCCATCAATGCTGTTTGGCGAATGGAGGGGCTGTACTAGTTGAGAACAGCAGTATAGCAGTTAACAGTAACGATCATATCAAAACACTGGCTTGTACTATCATAATGTACGAAAAAGAAAGGGACTTTTGTTAAATGAAAATAACAAAGTAACATTAGACACAGGATTCTATATGTTCGGAAATTATGTTGGACATAAACGGGACTAGTCCACCAGTTTTGTTGGATATTGGGGCAGAAGTCTCATGCGTTAGTTCTGACAGCGTTACTAAAATATAGCATGAGGGAGGAAATACACCCATACTTCCAGTTCCTAGTTTAAAAATCTTAGGGGTCACGTCAAGGTCGAGCCCTAAAGTGAATAGGCAAACGTTACTGACCATAGCCGGATTAGGTGATACTAAGCAGATTAATGCTTTAATTGTAAAGGGCCTATCAAACCCTGTAATACTAGGAACAGACTTCTTAACTAGGTACAAGATAGTTTTGGATTTCGGAGGGTGGATGATCACGTCAGCCGATCATATACAAACATTGAAGACCACCAAAAATTTCTGCCAGGATAATTTGGAAATATGTTTTGAGTACATTTGAAAGCCAATTATACCCAAGAGCGTGATACATGAAATTACAAAAGAAACACACATTCAGTTAGGCCATATAGGAGCGAAGAAATTGTTTAAAAGACTATAACTGCAATAACATCATGTGATTTGTGTCAGAAAGTCAAAACATGCACCTCAGAATTTAGTAGGTTAAATACAGTCTATTAATCATTCCTAAGAGGGCACTGGATTTAATTTCAGTATATTTATTCAGTCCTTTGCCAAAACCAGTTGCAGGAGTAGTCTATGTTTTTTTAATGATGGACATTTTCTCCAAATCCACGAAACTGTAACCTTTAGTAAGTGCTACTAGTCACAGTGTCCTAGGTATGTTAAAGCAATTTGTAAATGATATAGGGCTACCCTATGATTACTTCTGACAAAGAGACACAATTTTCTAGCAACATCTGGCAAAAAGGGTTAAGGAAATGAAAAAAAAATCACGCCCATGACAGCATCCGTAAGACATACACAAAGCAACCCCGTGGAGAGACGAATGAACCTAGGTAATATGCTGCACATACTTTACCATAACAACCAATGGAGTTGGTGTAATAAAATACTTCTCATGTTCTTTGAGAAATAGGTTTTCTTTGATGACAATGCCATTACTTATTATTGTTATAAAAAAAGATACAATAGTGGCAAAAATATGTTCACATGCAAAACTGATAGTGAAACACAAAATATTTACATTGACTTTTTTTTTATAATAATGAACTGCAATTTATTTGTAAGAAACATTAACCCTATGTCAGAAACATGTCAAACCAATTCAGTAATAATTTTACTTAAGTGATTAGAAATATCAAGTTCACTAAGGATTGATCATTCAGAATCAATATAAATTTTATTTTGACTAGAGACTACATATACTTAGAATAAATCTTTTAGTTAATATACATTACAAAATATAATCTAACCATAAAAAAACAACAGTGAAGTAATGTTAACAGAATCATAAAAGCTTTGCAATATAATAGTTACTTCTAAATCAACTAAACAAATCACTTGTGTGAAATATTTTCTATTTTCTTAGGCTTGACTTTAAGTGTGAAGAAACCATGAAGTGACATGATTTTGTCTTTATCATTATAGATTTAGGGGCTGAGTGGTCTTACCAGTCTCATAAAATGTAATATTACGATCTTTGAATGATTCGTGCAATGGGGAGAATTTATTTAAAGTATTTTCTGGACATACACCATTGCTGGTTGCATTGTATGTCGGAGATAAAACCATAATAATGGGCAAAAAAAAAATGATATACATACAAACACACAGAAAATAAGCACCTGTCAAAATTTTAATGCATAGACTGCACACAGAATTCCGTGAAGGAATTTGTCAGAAAAATGTCACAGCACAGACGAACACAATATTGGCTGACAATGACAAGACAGTTGTAACAATAACTCTAAATAAAAACAAAAAACCAACCTTGGACAACCCAGTGACAAACATGAACCCAACGATGTTTCTAAACAGATAATGTGGACAACAAAAAGGCGACACAGAGACACACAGGTGAACCCAGTGATGTGACTTAAAATATAGGTATTCTGGACACCACAGCGACAACAGCACATACAACACAGTAGGCTACCTATGTCCATGTGGATTTTCTAAAAAATAAATAAATAAAACGATTGAGAAAACAAACATGAATGAATAAGAACAGTTTTCAAGTCAAATTCCACAATTCAAAACTTGATCACCGAGAAAAACCAACCACAGACAAATTTCAATCTCAGAACTGTGACTGGAGGCATGTAATGGCCGAGCCTTATAACATGCATTAAAGAACACAATAGCAAAAAAGAAGGGTGAAAATTAAAAATTTTAGACTTGCCGAAAATGCCTCCACTCATACTGGAAGAACACCCAGCAATGTTTTCAGTCAATAAAGTATGGAATTAAAAAAAAATCTGGATACCTTTATTTAATACTGAAACTAGTTTACCACAAAAAACAAAAGCAAACCAACAAAACTTACAGCAAGACACAAGCCAATAACATCAGCTCTCAGTTACGGTCAATAGGAGGACTGCTAGCCTGGCTGGAAGGTATATAAACTACCTGTCTTCCTGTGAAACAAAATTACAATTTTACCAATAATCTTGTCATGATAAAATTCTTGCCTACTTAACCCTCTTAGGGTGGAATTCATAGTGGTGATATAAGCAATACTTGAAAAAAGTACTGCTTATATGCATGCTTAAGTATGGCATTAAATTCATAGCGAACAAAAAGAGCACTGCTTATTAGGACTACTTCAAGTAATACTTCACGAAGCACTGCGTCAAATAAGTACTGCTCAATACGAATTCACAGTCATGAAATAAGTTTGCCTTGTTTTGCAGGTATTCATAATCTAATAAGCCATGCTTATTCATTGATATAAGTAATACTTCATGAAGTGGGCTATCTAGGTGACTCAAGTACGGGTACAGATTTGTTTGTTGTAAGGAATAGGTTATGTAAGGTATTAATTCCCGTTAATTTTTCCATATATTAAATTAAAATTGAGAGAGTAAGCAAATTCAATTTGGGGAAAAGAAACGAAACAAATCGTTGCCGCTTAGTTTTGTAAACAATACAGGCTACGTACATAACCTCTTCTGCAGCTAGCGTGTTGTTTTGCTACCACGTGGTTAACTTCACCCGCTTATTAATAGATAGAGCTGTAGCAAACCATATGTAATCGGTACTGAGTAATGGGTGCGCCATTTAGTAACGAGTAACGAAACGTTACACACGAATGCATTTCGTTACTCGTATCTTTCGTATGTTTTACGCATGCGCGCGCATATTCGATGAATTTACGTTACAAAGAACAATGTTTGTTTATTTTAAGTAAAGTATAATTTGGAAATTCGTCGTCCAAGTTTTTTACTGTTTATTAAAGGTATTGTGTGTGTAGACAAAGTTTGAGATTGGAACAGAAACAACGTAAGAAAGTATTTTTTACAAATTAGAAATATGTATGTTTTTGTTTTTTATTATTGCATATTTTCACGGTTTTTTTGTTCTTATCTTAAAAGAGATAATATAATAAAGCCGCTCTAATGATATTTAATTGTTTCTTGGTTAACAAAAACTGTTAATTATCAAATATTGTTAATTGTTTATATTCTATTTATTATTATTTACACGTCATACTGATACTGTACGCGTACGCAATACGACTCGATTCGTTGCTGCAACATAACATAGCATGTTATGCGGTATCAGAAGTAACGAGTACTAATTGTTATAGTAACGAATACGTACGGGTACACTTTTTTTCGTTACTTTTACACCTCTACTTATAGATCACAGACACAAGATGGCCAACATAATTTAACAACACAAACATTCGAAACATATTTATGTAGTTGTAAATTCATTTTAAATACATGTTCATATTTATGTTATTCAAGTTCACTATCAAATAAAGTATAAATATCATCTTACATATGTATTAATGTCATTATTTTAATCGCATATATGGTTTGAAACGTGGGCATTTTTATTTTCAAACAGGTAAATTATGTATTTACAGCGGTATATTTGCTTGCGTTACGTTGACACAAAATTCGTCCTTTACTTTTTGAGATACTTCATCAAGTACAGCATGGCCAATATAAGTAGTGCTTGTTCAAGTATTACTTCGTCAAGTATAGGTTTATGAATTCATTGCTGGAATAAGTACTACTTGAAGAGTAAGCACTACTTTATAAAGAATTACTTATTCGCCAAACAAGCCTTCAACTATGAATCCCGCCCTTAGTGCCAAAGTCAGATAAATCAGTGTTGCTGTGTTGTGTGAAAATTGCCAGGCCCAAAAAATTTGCCAGATTTTTTTGTTTTGTTTCCAAGACATATTTACGTCACTAGCAGCGCATTCTACCATTGTTGTAATATTTAGTTGCTTTTTCTCTTAATAGAGAGCAGATGCCGCTCTGCTCGGCACCGCACAGCATGTGAAACAGACTGGTACTGCGTTTTGTTGCTTATGGTTGCAATGGCAACGTAGGCCTTCACGAGTTGTGAAGTGGAACCACATTTTGACACATTTCTTCATTTTGAATGTTAACTTTCCACATAGCGAAATTCAATTACACGCTTCAAAAAATATCTTTTGTTTTTGTAAATTCTTAGTGCAAATTTTTTATTTTATGTAACTATTTGTTCCTGCTATTTCTGGTGCAAAGTTATGACAAAAATGATTCATTTCAGGAAAAAAATTATTTTTATTGCTTTCTCCAAAAATAGTAAGCAGTTTCATGGATATTACAAATTGCATAGTATTTTTTATTGTTGGTTATTGTGCGTTGAAAAGTATTTTTATAGTAGTTGTAGTGAACACATTTTTCCACACATTTCTTAGTGCCAAATGAAGTAATTTTGTATTAGTACAAATACTATGATGAAACTTTATGCATTAGTGGCTTTTCTACTTGTATTCGTAATAATGTCTTGGAAAAGAAGCTATGTTGCGGGCAAAGATGACAAGGAAATACTTGACTATTTTTATTCACTGAAATAATTGTGAAAGTGATAAAGATATGACCAGCGACACTGATACAACTACCATCTACTTCAAACACTCTGAGACTTACTCCGGCTGCAGATAATTCATTTCCAGTCTGTGCATCTCTTCTTACAAATTAAGGTGAAAATTTAAGTGGTTCATCAGATTAAAATGAACAGACCAACACAAATAATATACTGTGGTCTTGTGAAGACTTTTCACCAACGCAACATGCCACAGTTTTTATAAATTGATTGACCAAAACATTAACTGCTTCGAAACTCGAATCCCATTGCATATTTCCAGCTAGTGTTTACTTTTACTTTACTACAGCTACTGGTAAAGGAAACCAACAGATACCCTTGGCAGATTTTATCAGAGAGCGAAAATAAATTTCGTACAGGTTCACGAGCTCTTTTGTGGAAAAACACTTAAGTAGCATGCATAATAAATATGGGCCCCATAAAAATTCCAACTCTTTCCTCATATTGGTCTAAAGTTCCTTCTCACAGCGTACCATGGCTTTGAAAAATGTTTTTTTTTTTTTTTGCAATAGATTTCAATTACAGTGGAACCTCGATGCATGGATCCCGCATATAACATTTTTACGTATCAATCGTTTGTTTATTCTGGTCCCTTCAATAAGCCCACATAAACAACGTTAAATAATTCAGTTTGTGTCATTTTTTAATGTTCGTTTTTCCCGTATTGATCGCTCAAAATGTTGGAATGCGCCCTTTGTTTTTCTTGTACTGATGATCGTTGAACAACTCAAGATGGCAGCTAATGTACTTCTACAATCGATAGTTGCGCTTTTACCTCATCGCTCGGGCGGTCTTTTTTTCTTGTTGGCAACACTACGCACGTTTTTTTTTATGTATCTCATTATCTTTGGTCTAATTAATTTCTGTTTTGTCTTATATATGTACCTGTAAACATTTTTTGGCACGTGGTCACGTGAAAATACGGTGCATTTGAAAGTATTCAGCAACTACATTAAATATATTTTAACGTTTTTATTGTGACCCTGGTGATGGCCCAACCGAAAAAAGTAAGACCGAGAGGTTAAAGATCGTCGAAGAAGTGAAGAATAATCCTGGCGAGAAGAGAGTGAATGTTGCTAAACGTCTCGGAATTCCACCTTCTACACTAAATTCGGTCAACAAACGTGAAAAATACGTGCGCAGGTTAGCAAATACGGCCTATCAAATAAAAAAAAGAAAGACTGGTAGGGAATCTAATTTCCGTGAAGTTGAAGATGTACTGTTTAAGTGGTATCAGCAAGCAAGGGCTTCGCATATTCCCGTTGCGTTGATGGAACAATAATAAAAGAGAAAGTGATGCAAATCACACTGCGATTAGGCATCAAAAATTTTTCAGCTTCAAATGGATGGTCTACAAGGCTTAAGGAACGTCATGGCCTAGTCTCCAAGAAGGTCTGCGGGGAAAGTGCATCAGTAGATGAACAGGTCACTGGTCGTTGGTTTGACGATCTTCCGAAGATCCTTGAAGATTATGAACCTCGCGATATATATAACACTGATGAAACAGGCCTGTTCTATAACTGTTTGCCAGAGAGAACACTTGCAGTGAAAGGAGAAAATTGTTATGGGGGTAAGCATTCTAAAGACAGACTAACAGTGTTGTTGTGTACCAACAGTGACGGTTCCGATAAGTCACAGCCAGTTGTAATTGGGAAATCGAAAAATCCTAGGTGTTTTAAGAATGTGAAAATGCTTCCAGTTAAGTATGAATCAAATAAAAGTGCATGGATGACTGCAGATACATTCACTTCATTTTTGAGGGCTTTGGATTGCAAAATGGGTTCTCGTTGCAGGAAGATTCTGCTCTTTATTGATAACTGTGCTGCACATCCACTAGACGTTAGTTTTTTGAGAAATGTGAAAGTTGTCTTCTACCCTCCAAATTGCACTAGTATTTTCCAGTCACTGGACATGGGTGTTATAAAATGTTTTAAACACCATTAAGGAGAATGCTAGTCCAGAAAGTTGTGTGCCTGCTGGAGATGGCCACTGAAGGCAGCACTATGGGACTCAAGTTGAATGTGGTGCTCTAGCTTCTTCAAGTGATGTTCAGGAAGAAAATGGTGAAGATTTTCATGGTGATTTCAAGAAACTGGTCACACAGAATGTTGGCTTCGACACATATGCAAGAATTGATGAAGAAGTTGCTACATGTGGTCCTATTCAAAATGTAGAGGCCTTGTGTGACACAGCTCAAGCTCTCTCCAGGACAGAAGTAGTGAGGACTCTGACACTGAACCAACACAGACTGAGGTGGTCCCGTCATTTGCTCAAGCACATGCTGCTTTCGAAACAGTGAAAGCATTCTGCTATTCTTACAAAGTTAGTGACACAGATCAAGACACTATTTTGCGAATGGAATCAGTGATGTTCCATGTGATAAAAGATACCAACACCAAACAAACCTCAATAAAGGATTTTTTAAAGAAACATTAATACATATCTATACATTATTTGCAGTGCATAACTTTTTTCTGTGAATGTGCATTTTTTAGGTGGTGACTTTCTGGGCTAGGATTAGTACTATGTAATATTTTTGTGCTTTAATATTTGTACATAGCTACATACATACATTTGAGGTATGTAAAGTAAACTCTAATATATATTATGGAACTTGCAAGACGTATACATAATGTGAAGTTTCAGAAATTCTTAATTTTTTTAAATCTGTTTGTTGTTACTATTTTGTTTTGTTCAATTTGTGAATTGTATTAATTGATGTACAGATATATTTTGAAATTAGTGATCTGCTTAATTTAAAGTAAAACTGATTTAACAAATGATTACTATTATTTAAATTTTTTATAATGATTTTACGTATAATAAGCTTGGAAACCATTGCTTATGCATACATTTACCGAGGTCTGTAAACAAATCCCACATCTATTGTTTTCCTGCATGCATTGTTTTTTTCTGCTGGTCCTTTGAAAAAAATGGATAGAGGTTTCACTGTACTTTTAAAATCTTTCAACATATCTGATACCTAACAAAAAAACTTGGTCTTCCTGGCGAACCAAACTATGATCCAGAATGTAAATTGAAGCTGATTGTTGACCAAGCAAATAACGTTTTCAAGCACCATTTCACTCCAAACCAAATGCTGAGCATTGATGAAAATTTAGTCAGAACAAAGATCAATGCATCATTACTACAATACCTTTCCAACAAATACCACCACAGTAGGGGAATAAAATTTCGGATGCTTTGTGATAGTACTGTCAATTACTACATGGGATTTTATGTGTACCGTGGTGTTAAAGATATATTAGATAAGGCTAGCATAAAATTATATGGCCTTCGGTTATCACAATTTTTGGTGATATAGTTTTTTTTACAAGTGTACCAGTTGCAAAAAAAACTCTATTCTGAAGGAACTTATCTTACTGGCACTGTTAGGCGGAACAAGAACATCTACCTGCTGAATTACATCAGCAAAATAAATTTCAAGTAGGGGAGAAAAGGCATTTAAAAAGTAATGAACTGCTGTTAGCATATCATTAAAAGAAATCTCAAAAAAAAAAAAAAAACTACAGTAGAGCACCCCTCAACCGGAATCATTGGGGGGAGGTCTATTCCGGTTATAGGAAAATTCCGGGTAAGGGGAGTTGTGGTAGGGAGGCAAAGAAAAAAGTCATTACATGCTGCACATATTAACTTATATGTATAGCCAAAGTTGTACTGTAAATATTTTCCACAGTTATAAAACCATACAACAAAAAATATGTAGATCTACAAGTACTGTTTTCAAAACGTGCCGGGTCGTAAACTCCGGGCTGGTTGAATAACCTTCATTCTAGCAAGCTGGCAAGCGGGTGTTTCTTATCTCTGTGGGTGGGTGCGTGCGTGCGTGAGCGAAGAGGATGATGAGGAGGGTTCAGGGGAGGTAGTAGGACTACAGCTGCAGTGTTGTATTACTTCTGTGTTGACGTGCTAGTGATTCACACTTCCTGGAGAGTGTATAGTCACTGCCACGCACAGTTTACATTTCACATACACAAGAATAACACTTCAAGCATCTCGTTTAAAAACACAGAGATATAGAAATACAGGTAAATGTAGACTGTTTAACCATATATTAACGTATAAATATGTACATAAAATTATTGTTTACAAACTGAAAGCATCACACGTTGGAAGTAAATGTTACTTGCTATCGCTATCACGTGTGTCAGCGTGTATAGTGGGAGTCGGTGGGTGTACATACTCTCGGACCGGCCAGAATTTCCCGTTTACTTGACATAGTGAAACAATAAAACTACTTATAGCATAAACATCTTTATAGTAATTCACGTCTGATGCAAAAACTAGCGGTGTATTTACGCAATGCGCGGGAAAGACTGGCTATAATTAGCTCTCTGACAGACGTGCGCGCGCGCACCTACAAGACATGTACAGTCAGGCAAAAGCAAAAATGTCTCGTTCCAGTGCGAAAATATTTTGGAGATGTTTTGTAATGTTTTAATTTTTTTGGAAAATTAGTTTCGGATATCGGGAGTTCCGTCTGTGGGAATTAGGGATGACGGGTGCTCTACTGTATATACAAATGAGCAAACAGATGATCTTCAGTGTACTAAAAAATTGCATGGACAAGAGAAAATATGTGAAAAACCAGTTGCTGTATTGTCACCTCGACAAAAGGAAGTTGTAATTATCATGATTTATTTCCATATCTTGAACTCTTTATTTGAAAAATTTATATTATATATACATACACACACACATACATACATACATACATACATACATACATACATACATACATACATACATATATATATATATATATATATATATATATATATATATATATATATATATATATATATATATATATATATAATATTCAGTATAACTTTGACAGAATGTTTCATATGAATTGACCCATAGTAAGAAAAGCAGTGTCTTTTCAAAAAATTCTGTGTAAAATAAATATGGACCAAAATTACATAAAAATTATATCATATTCATAAAACCATGGCATATGTAAATAAATTCAAACCAAACAATATTACTTTTATGACTATGCCCCTATTCACATCACATCCCTTTAAAAAAATTCAATAGAGAAAGGGGATTAACATGTTATGTTTAATCTTAAGAAATGACAAAAATAATCATTTGTTTATAAGCAGTACAAAATTTACAATTCCAAATGTAAAAGTTAAAAAGTTATTAATATTTAACTCTAGATATATGTAATTAAGTTAAAATTAACCTGACATTTTTACTACAACCATCATAGTAGAGGCTGGCACTAAGAGAGTTAAGGCCACTACTATAATATAACCATGGCCATTTTCATGTTCAAGATTGTTTTGAACATGCTCTACATTACTTGAACAGAGTTTTCCATTCCCTATAATTTAGAATACTGTGCATAGTGCTTTCAACTGATCAAAATGTATCCTGAAATTGATATGGTTTTTAAATTTTTTTTTTTTTAAACTTTTTGAGTTATATTTGGTAAGAGTAAAAAGCAAGATAATTTAAATATTGGTTGCAAAAACATTTGTGTTACTTATCAGTAACAAAAAGCTGTTTAAATGTACTTTCTGCTTTTTTCTAACACCATTCTGTAAAAAATTTATGTTCAATTTAAAATAAAACGTTTGAAGTAATTTAATAATTTGAAATATCTTAAGCATCACATCACATTTTCAATGTTAAGTGAATTCAATTTTTTTAAGTACTATATTTACCAAATATAGTAACTTGGATGAAATAAATTATTTGATGATAAGTAATGGCCTTAAGGATCGACAGTACCATTATCTACAAATATCAAAAATGAGCTTTCTTTTAGACACAACCTTATTAACCACATGACATTAAGATAACCAAAAGATGATGCCACTGCAGTACCAGTGCTGGTCAGTGCTCGAACAAGCACTCGAATGCAGAGTGTATTTCCTGGATCATGTCGGTGGTGAGCACACTGCGACCATGCTTGCGGAAGGCCAGCTGGTTGCACTGCCTGGCCAACCTGCAGGCAGCGTATGCAGCCACCACGCCTCCAGGGTGCGCCAGCCGGGCCGTGGGTGCACTCGCCCATGCGTAGAACAGCCCTAGCGCGCCTGATAGGAGGTCACCCTGGCCTCCGCAGCGTCTGTTGCTGCCCATGGCCGCACACTCCGCCACGACCCGGCCACTCCCGTGTGCGATCACGTCCACAGCGCCCTTGTGCACAACCGTGATGTCTGGGCCAAGCGTCCGAGCCAGCTGTAGCACCCGTCCACTATCGGGCGTCGACGTCGCCTCCCAGCTCTCTCCCAGCACCACCTTGGCCAGCCTGCTGAACTCGGCTGCGTTGGGCGTCAAGATGGCACCATGAGGGTAGCCCCTGATCACGTCAGGTGTGTTCGTAACCAGGAACAAACCATCCGCATCTATCACTACTGGCTTACCCTTTGGGCCAGGGTCATTTCTGCAAATATCGATGATGCCTGCAACCACCTTCAGGACGTTTTCTGACCGTCCCAGACCTGGCCCAATCACCAGGGCATGGAGACGCGGCAACCACACTTTTATCAAGTCGACCGCTTCCGGGTCATCGAGGAATGGATGCACGATCAGTTCCGGACTGTACGACTTGATCGGTGTCGCAGCATCTTTAGTGCAGAATATGTGAGCGAGGTCACCTCCCGTCCTCAAAGTGGTCATGGCAGCAAAGTAGGCAGCTCCGGTGTATTCGAAGGATCCGCCAATGATGCCGATACAACCATACTGACCTTTATGCTTTCCTGGTTCCAAACGAGGGGCAATTGCTTTAGCAGCTTGAAGCAGCACACTGTCGAGTGGCCTGTCTTCCATTGTGCAAGCCAATACTCTGACACAGTGTCTAGTCAGCGTTATACATGTATCTGTGAATAGTGCTGAGCGTACAGTTATGAACATGAGACTTTAACCTAAAAAATAAGAACCAAACAATGATTTTAATAGTAATCACACATTTATCAGATTAGTATATCAGTAGAGCTTAAAGATAACTTTAAACTAAGTCAGGTTTTCTCAAGTGCCAGAACACTGTTTGGCTTGTTGATAACGAAGTGTGAGTTCTATTTTCTTAAAAGAATAAGGGTATACATGTATTCACAGTAAAACTATATCTGTCTGAGCTAAACAAGCTTTGAAACACTTTTATTCATATGGCACATGGCTATCACTATTTAATTAAATATCAACATAATGGCTCAAAGGAGGCAACCACAGGTGCAAAAGGAAAGGTTCTGGGAGCAGAGGTGCTCCAATTGAATTATCCTCCCAGTGAACCCTGGGTGTCACTTGGTGGCATGTGGTGAATGTGCAGAGCACGTGCATAGCATAGCACTGTTTGCGATGAATGGCAAACTAACAACGATGGGACTAGCAAAGTTGGAGGGTTTTTTAATATTCCAGGTATGCGCACACAAACTGTCATAAAGCTGTATAAAAGCAGTGGGAAACTTAGTGGTTAGAACATTCTTATTTGTGGTTGTTAAAAGTTTAATTTTTGTTGTAAATATAATGAACTTAAGTAAAGTTTGTAGCATTGCAGTATACATGCCTTTTCTACTAACAATATTGTTACTAAGAATGGGTTAGGTTGCCAGTATATTTTATTCTGAATTTATAATTATTCAATAATCATGTTTATTTTGTCATCCTTTCAACTTTATTTTGCTACTTATATTTACCTAATATTATGTGTAATGAGTTTCTTCTATTATTTATTTAAATTTGAATATTGTATTATAATTATATATTACGTTTTTATTAGAATGCAGATGTTGCATAATGATTCTAGAACAAGGGACTGTGTCTGGGGTGATGTGTAGAAAGAGAGAGGCATAAGAGGTCTGTAAGTGCGAGTGAGAACGAAAAAGTGATTCCCAGTAAGAGAGAGACAGAAACGATATCTCATCACTGCGTGGGAACTGAGTGATAACTGCTGTCTCACGATGTGGAAGAGAGAATGAGAATGTAAAGTCCCTGACTCTGTGTATAGAAAACTGTTTTCAATGTATGTCGCGTATTCCTATTGGCTTGTGATTTGTAGTGTGAATGAAGCGTGTGTGTGATTGGTCGGTGAGGTCCCTGCGTGAAGGACACTGTGCCATGATCTCATCAGTCGTCTGTCGATCGCTGCACCAGGAGGGCACGTTTGATGGCTTCTCACAACATATGTAGTTTTTTTAAAGTGATCGGATTCGTCTGTGCAACATTCTATATTGAAAAATAAAAATACAATTGGCGCGTAACATCTTTATATTTTTTGTATATAACGAACCGTTATAAGTTGATACTAAATATTATAACTTTTCAAATATTTTTTTACTGGTGTTAACATGAAAGCTTTTGCATATACCAACTTGGCTTATTTACCCATTTGTCCATGTTCTGTTTCATAGTAAATATCTACAATTTTTTTGATTTAATAAGCATTAATGAAACACATGTTAAGGACTAATTACACCTCTCTACATTCACACTCAACAATAAGCACAGTCTAGAAACAGTATTATTAAAGCAAAGTCCAGCCAAGTTAAGCTTTAGCTTTTTTTTTTTTTTTTTTTTTTTTTTGCTAAGCTGTGGTATTTAATTAGTCAACTAGAAGCTCAGAATGCATTAATCATAAAACTTCTTTATTGTAATAATTAACCGTTTCAATATGATTTATATTCCAATGAAAACACATTTTTTGCTCAGAAAATTACTTAATACAAAAGAATATCAACATGCGGGTTATGTTGAATACTTTGCTTTTTGGCAAGTGTCTCATCAACAGTTATCATTAAAAAGACATAACAATCACAACATAGTAATAATAGGAACGAATCAGGCGTGGCCTAGATGATATTCAGAAATAATTGTTTATATGAAAAAATAAAATTCTGAACATGGAATTTTTGAGTACAACTCATTTTATTCGACTTTTGTGTGAAACAGCACTGCGATATTTCAAGTACTTAACCATTTAAATGTTTGGCTGGGTTAGTTACATGTTAATATGAAATTATATTGTTCTACCTTATAAACGCTTCTTTTTATCAATAGCTCTAGAATATCCTAATTATATTTATTCTAGAACAGTAAAACCATGATAATAATATATATTTGTCCAATATTTTGCGAATTTCGTTTAACTGTGCTATGTTACCATAATAGCTTCTCAACTTATACATAGAACAAGAATTAAAGCATAAATATATATTCAGATACTCAGTACATTTTTTTACTCCAAGTCTTCTCGACCACGATCATATAGATAGATCTGGCAATTTAATCTCTGTCCTCTTAGTGAAGCTCGCGGCTGCCTGCGAACTAACGGCGGTAGTAGTAGGTAAACCCATCATTAGCGTCTGCATATGGAGCTGAATTGTATCCCCTTGGAAAGAGTACCTTTCAGACTTATGGTGGCGGTAGTGTAGCTGGGTAGGAACTGGAAAGGTACCCTTTCCGATTTCTTAAAATGTTTCGGTTTTAATGCAAACATGCACTGGAAAGGTATCCCCTCGGAAAGGGTACCTTTCAGGATTTTCTGTACAATGACACAGGAGAAAATAAACCGGAAAGGTACCCTTTCCGATTTCTTAAAATGCATATTATTTTCTGCTTTAAAATCCTGAAAGTTATCCCCTTGGAAACATATCCCATTATGGTTGTGCTCACTCATAAAATCCTGAAAGATATCCCCTCTGGAAACATATCCCAAAATGGCTGCCAGACAAGTGATAAATCGAACAGGCCAGGTGAAAGAATGGCATGAAGTAAACACATAAGTAAAAATACCTTATCCACAATTTTACATTTGATAATTGTTAATTTATTAGCTCCCTATAATGTTTAATAGAGGTTAGGTTAGGTAAGGTATTCTGTGGGGGCGACTGAATTGGTTCGACCCGGCGTAGTGACTATTCCGGAATTCCTACGGATTTCCATCGAACGGAATAGTGACTATTCCGTCTACGAAATAAATTCTGAAAGGTGGCCCGGATTTGTACCGACACGGAATAGTGTATATTCCGCACAATCGTAGGAATGACGGAATTGTGTCGAAACGGCGTAGTGACTATTCTGTTTGTTGTTAGCATCTACAAATAATACACGGAAAAGTGTCGAAATATTTTAGGTGAAATTCCAGTGACTAACCTGTAAGCCAGAACCATACCGATCCGGAATTCTGTCGAATCTGATATTTTAAAACTAGTTCATATAAAATGACGGTAGATTGCAGGCTTATCCATTTTGAGCAATGCTGCCACCTGGCAGCGAAGCTAAAAGCTGAGTTTGACTTGAAGTTGAAATACTATACATCAGCAAATCTGGATATAAATTTGAACTATTATTAAATCCAAAAAGTAAACATACAGCAACGAAATTGGGATTAAATATTGACTGTAGTTTATTTAAATTATTGTACTGTACATGTAGTATACAAAAATCTAAAATACCTAGATTTTAAAACATATAGGCCTATATATATATTTTTTTAGTTAAATTCATATTTTTTTAATTTTGAAATGCACTCTCATTGGTTGCCATTTGTAACGTTTTCGTGCATTGTGGAAGCAGCAGATGCGCCAGTGAAATGTCAGGGAGATCCTTCTCCGTTTACGTTTTCGGTGTCTCCGTTTCCGTGCCATTGTAGAACGGGCCTGAGAGTGCATTTCAAGATTAAAAAATATTTATATAACTAAAAAAAATAATTATTAATTTTTTAAAATCTAAGTACGGGCAGAATTTGCAAATATATATGAAATTAACGACAAATTAATAAAGAACACTAAAAATGTTAGTTTTTCAAACAAATGTTAACATATTTAGAATATAAACAAACATGGCTACCACCACATCCAAATACTCGGCGTCTATTGGTCGCACGGAGGAACGTAAACGGAAGAGCTTAGCATTGCCGAGCTACTCATACAGACGCAAACGAAACTAGCACGATGTCAGGTTTGGGGAACTCTCGGAAATTATTCACTTATGCGATTATTGGAACCTTGTTCAGGCCCTTGAGCCATTTTACGTCCGCATCTGCGCCGCGCCGACTAAAAAAACAGCGCCAGACCATTTTGCTGGAAGCCCTTGCGAAAGTGCTCCAATAAATGGCTGTAGACATGGGGAAAACACTGCAAATTCTAAATTTTAATGCAAATGGCGTTCGTTCAAAATCCTACGAGTTAGAACAATGTTTATTCGTATACGGGATAGATGTGGCATTAATTTCGGAAACAAAATTAAGGCCTCACCATCGTTTTAATATAAGTGGTTATACAAGTAGGGAGAGCGTAGGGATACTGGGACCGATGTAAACATCGAAATGTAAACACAGGGCCAGTACCCCCATGGGCGCCGCCATCTTGTTTCATGGGGGCCGCCATCTTGTTTCATGGGGGCCGCCATCTTGTCACGTGGGGACCGCCATTGTTGTTGACAATGGTTACCAGGGCGCGCCGGTAGGCCGCCATCTTAGTTCAGCCTTTAGTTACCGGAGCGCGCCACCGTCGCTCCGAAGGCGGGAATTGTATACAAAAAAAGCCTGGGCACTGGGTGGATTCGATCCCGGGGACGCACCAACATCGTGGTCAGGAGACGGACGCCTTGACCACTAGACCACGAGACCATATGAAGTATGGGGAATTAAATAACGAACATATGCCTTAAAGAAGCTATGCTTAAAAGAAGCTATGTCTTTAAAATTCCGAAAAAAATATATATCTATAACCCCAAGAATGCCTAACCACCATTATGCCAAACCGCCATATTTTAAAAAAGTATGCCTATAGACCCCACCACCCCACAATCGCCGCCATGTTTAAATATTAAAAATATGCCTATAGACCCCCACCACTCCACAACCGCCATATTAAAATATGCCTAACCCGCCATTTTGTATTCGAAAATAAATAAAATAAATTACGAAAAATAAATATGTCTATAAACCCACACACACCCACACCCCAAGTATGCCTAAAACACACAACCCCACACTAGTTATGTCTAAACCGCTATGCTTAAACCGCCATGCTTAAAAGCCCCGCCACTCCACAACCGCCGCCATGTTGTATGCTTAAAACAAATGACGCCATGATGTATGCTTAAAGCAAACCCCCCACCATTATGCTTAACCGCCATGTCTTTAAATAAAAAAAAACATGTATATAAACCCCACCACTCCACAACCGCCATAATGTTAAAAAAATATATGCTTAAAAGAAGATATGTTTAAATTTCGAAAAGAAAGAAAAAAAACATGCTTAAATAATACAGTCATTATAGCTATGTCTATAAACCCCGCCACAAAAAGTATGCTTAATCGCCATATTTAAAGTTCGAAAAGAAATAAAATATCGCTATGTTTTGACGTCCCTCGGCTTCAGGTCCCCGTTTTCCCGTTGAAATAAATGTCCTGTTATGCCCGTACTGCCCTCGTCGGAGAGGTGTGGGTCCAGGCCAACGTGGCCGGGACCGGGAAAGGCGGGACCTGGAGGGAGAGTGAAGTGATTGCGAGGAATGTTGGTAGGTTGTCGCAAGCAGAACACGGCATTAACGAATTTCACGAGCCGTCTTTTATTAACGCTTATAAAGTCCTGCCGCAGCCTGGCGGAACCGTCGCGGAACAAGTGCCCTACCACGGCGACACGGACTCCCTGATGACGGGGCGGTTCTCAAATACGTTTCGGCGCGAATCGTAAAGTTTATTAATGCTAGGCTGACCCAGTGAGAAAGGGCCCGAAGACGGAACGCTGTACATACGCGGCCCGTTACGTAATGTTCCGTGGACGGCGAAAAGTTCAGAGACTCGTAGCACCACGTTCGCGTTGTAGAAACTGCCCGCTAGACACGTCTCCCGATGACTCGTAAGTTAACAATGCTAAGCTGATTCGCGGTGGCAGCTCAGCTGCCGTGACCGACTGCGGACTGAGCGAACGTTCAATCCCGAGCGCAACGTGCGCGGCTCGCGGAGCAACGAACACGTCTGTCTCCGCTCGAGACCAGGACGCGACTGCCTCTCCCCGCTCGCCCGCGGGCCGGCGCCCGCGGGTGGCGGGGAGGGAGGGGAAAATCGGCCGGCGTGGGAGAGAGCTCCGTCCCGCGGCGCGCCAGGCTGCAATTACATACTACGGCGAAACACTTCAGAAAAAGTTATTGAATTATTTACAAAGACATACACGAGACATTAATTACACAGCGAACTTGCACAATGAATAATAAATAAAATAAGTTAATTACACACATTCAAATCCCTTAATCGTTTACAAATATATACACACTGAAATAAAAGATAAAGTCACATAGAAAAAACACTCGTTGGCATGCTAGGGCGCACGCGGGTGCGTCCCTGGCCGTTGCACACACTGGGGTTCACTGGGGGGGAAAACAGGCCCCCTCAGGCCCGCGTCGGTGGCCAGGTACGGCCTCTGTATCTGGGAGGGTACGACGACTGTCGTCAGTTTAAATTTGGTAAAGTATGCATAAGCCGCCAAAGTTAATTTCCAACAACCATAATTAAATTTAAAAAAGAAATGCTTAAAAGCCCCGCAATACCAGCTATGACTAAAACAAACATAACCTCAAAAATCCCGCGCAGAGAGAGCGAGCTGTTGCCTGCTGGAGCGTCACTCGTAAACTGCGCAATTATAATCCCCACATCATATTATAAGCATAATAATGTCTTTAAAAACAACAGTGTGTGTGCAACACGCCAAGTAATAAGCATAGTTACTATTACGTCGAGTAAAATAAGCATAGTTAAAAAAACAATATTGCGTAAACAATGTGTTAAGCATATTTAAATGTAATAATATATTTACAAACACTTTGTAGTAAATGGCTCTCGGCCAATGTGATAAGCATTAATGTACGTCGAGTTACAAACGCTGTGCCGGAAACCTCGCTCGTGCGACCAGGAACGTGTTTACCGATGCGGCGCGTGGCCGGAGGGGGGAAGGTGACTGCAGATGACTTGTTGACAAAAAAGTGTTGACCGATGAGGCGCGTGGCCGGAGGGGAAAAATGAAATCTCCACTACCGATCTCGCCCGAGAACGCCCCAGGGGGCAAGGTGTTATGCCGGACACCGGTGGCGAGGCCGAAAACAAAAGCCGGAGGGGGAAACCTACCAGATAACATCACGGTAATTAATCCAAGTCTTTACGGAAACTGGAAAACCTTTCCACGACACTAGGAAACGGTCGCCACACTTTTTATGAATTTTATTCACTAAATAAATATCGGGGTACGCAGTTACTTGAATCTCAGGACCATAAAATCCGCCTTTAATTACATTACCGTCCAAATCACTCAAATGAAACACACGTGGAAAAATATTCATAACTCTGACCACTCTGAAAACTTCGTGCGACCACCTGGGTTTGAATCCCTTCTCAAACACTGTCTTGCGTTTCGATATACGTACGTACGAACCCACTCGAGCTTTTAACCGTCTAGAATCTATTTTCTTAACATATCTGTAAACTGTTTGTAGCAAAGAGTTATCCCTCACAGCATTCGGAGCCATGCCTATAGTGCGGTGGAACCTATTATTGTAGACAGAAAGTAATTTCGGTAAAAGTGTAAGCCACTTATAATTTCCTTGCGCCGAGAACTCATGGTAAAGCATATCCTTTAAAGTCCTATTAAAACGTTCTACAACAGACGCCTTGACTTCGCTATAACTAGAGTAATGATTAATTGTGTACTTTTGCATTAAGGCTTGAAAATGTTTATTGTAAAATTCCGCTCCAGCGTCGCTTTGAATATTCTTAAAACTTCCCGCCTCATTTAAAACACTCTTCATGGCCTCGGTGACTAATATTCCCGTCTTTCGTTTAACTGGAACCGCATAAGCACGTTTGCTATAAACATCTATAGCAGTAAGGATGTACTTGAAACCGCTATTTATCCTGCTGTACGGAATCATCTCCACCAAATCAATCTGTAACAAATCGCGAAGCCCATATGTCAACACAGGTCTACGAGGAAAAATTCTGCGAACACCGCGATGCAGTTCATTAGAAATCCCACGTTGTGCGACACTCATTTTACGATATATCCAGCTTCCTTCAACTCTTCAAGAATAGATATCACCTCGTTGCTATGTCCGGTATGGCCAGCAGCTTGCGAGGCCATTAGTAATCTGAGGCGAGCAATAAGTTGGTTCGGGTTGTCCCAATAGATAAATTGCTTTGTGCGTTGCAAATCCAATGTTTTTTGTAACAAGCCACTTCCTCGCTGAGATGAGTCAATATTCGGAAACAATCCTTTAATGATATCAAACTTTGCATGCGTTTCGCTTTTATAACGTTTTGTCGTAGGATCATTTTTTTAATAATAAGCATTTGTAATATCTAGTAAATGTCCGTATTGTTTTAAGGCAGAATCGGAGTAGGTGTGCGGCACTCGGCGGAACAATAATTCGAATAAGCCGGGAGCAGGCTGTATCAATTCTTCGTTTACGCGAATTAAATTATTATCGTGAAAAAATACTTCCGTATCCCCTAAGAACCAATGGTTGTTGCGTTTAGAGAGACCGTAGGTCCCATCACCCGAGCGAAGGTTGTAGCTCCGTACGTAAGACTGTAATTCACCCAATGAATCATTCATAACATTGCGACGTATACTAGTGTCAGAATCATAACCATCACTCATTACCGGTTCCGGCTTCACCTCTGAAGACTCTTGTTTCGGAACAATATCACGTTGCGGGATAGACTGCACAAACGACTGTCCAAGACTATCCAAACGCGAATTAACAGACTTGAACATTTCCTGATTAATCGCATCCCTCTCCATTCGCGCTCGCTTAGCCAAAATATATTTGGCACGTATGTTCCGTATGACATGATCTAAAGTGTTTGCCTCGGCAGACATGACTGAAGATAACCATACAGCATAAAGCCTTTTTATATACAAAATGTCTAAGTTTTAGGAGGCGGCCTCTGAGGTGTGGGCCGCTTAGCAACAGTCCTCACAGTCGATGCAGAAACCAATCCATCAACACCATTCTTAACAACACCAATAGTACGAGCCAATTGAGAAACACGTTGCGAAATGTCAGCGCCACTAGCGGTAAGTTTCAATATCAGTTCCGCCAAGATACCGTTTACCTTTTCTATAATCGTATTCTCAAATAGATCGAGTTTATTCTCCAACAAAGTAACATACATATCACCCAACTTTGTTGGCAGTACCGACAGACGAGAATTGATTTGGTCCACAGACCGCTGCTCCTTCAACTCCATATTACGTAAAAACTCGATAATACCAACCTGCACATCCCGTACATTGACTAACGATGAATTGAGTTCCGTAAACCGACGCAACAGCTCCTCCGTCACCGTGCGAGTAATTACACTCGCGACAGAGTCGTTATAATGTTTACTCGCGCCATCCCCAGCATCCTTTGGCATACCCACACGCTTTAAACGTTTTCCGCCCAAATCGCAATTCCCATCAAGATCGCGAGATATACACGAGTCAAGCTGACGTTTCAGAGGACCAACTCCAAACTTTGATACGCTGTAGGACATCCTTCAATGACTCGCAACAATAAAATGATCAAAACCACAACGATACCTGCCATTAAGTAAAGGATAATCCTTTACGATAACAAGAAAACCATGTTCATTTTTCCAACACAAGAAGCACATATCCTTAAACGCGCGAAACTCCATATCACTGTTTACATGATCATCGTAGGCATGTCGCAAATTAAGCATATCCATGCGGAAAAGCACGATAACATTCACATTATCACGAAGCAAATGTTTAGGTATTCTGCCATAAGTTTGACCTAGGTAAAAACAATCAACATGTGCGTGTCGACCCATAGAAAAAAACTGTTGTATGATTCCTTGTTTCTCACACATTATATCGTCAAACACAAACACGGAATTGGCCCTGGCCTCGCTAGGAGGTACCACATCAGCATTTTCCGTATACGGGAAAAATTCCAAACCTTCCACCGCTCTAAGAACCGTAGCCAGCCGTTTATACTTTGGTTGGTGCAACGATTTTGAATATAGATACACATTCTCGAACCGAAGACCGTTCGGTTCCTCGAGTAAACTGAGTAGGACACACGTTTTTCCGCATTCGGACGGACCGACAATTAAACATCTTATTGTCGATGGTAATAAAGAACCATGCCGCGACTCGCGAGCACTGGCTTCATCAGCCTGTGTAAGCCGCACAGGCAGCGACTCGCGCTGTGGCACTACTTCCATTACGCAACTAAACAAAAAAATTTAAAAACAGCGTACTTATACCAACTAGAATCAGTATAGTGTTATGCGTTGTACACGAAAGAAGGTACAAAGAGGTGGAGGAATAATAAACTCTGTTATTAACAAGCTGCCAGTAGAAGTACATCTGCCAGGATATAATTTCTGCGGTCCGGGAACGAATCTCGCCAAGAGGCTAGCACGCGGCGATACAGGAGTCAACTTCCATGACGAGGCGTGTCGTCTCCACGATATTAGCTATTCTTAAAGTAATAACCTAAGTGACAGACATATAGCCGACGGTATATTAGCGAACCAAGCCGCACAAATAGCAAAGAATCCCGCAACGAAATTCGGTGAAAAGATTGCAGCGTGGGGAGTCAATAAGATAATGAGAGTAAAACGTAAGATTGGCGGCGGCGTCTCAACAAAGAAAAACCGCGCGAAAAAAGGCGGGCTACTACCTTTAATTTTCCCAGCGCTGGCAGCGCTAGGCAGCCTGATTGGCGGAGCGGCGGGTATAGCCAAGACCGTAAACAACGCACAACACAATAGTTAAATGCGGGCGCTTGCAAAAAACGGTTCGGGCCTATACCTGCATCCCTACCCAAAGTCAGGGGGAGGGGTCAAGCGGAGAAGAAGGAAGAGGGGCGGGAAAAGGAAATGAGGATACTGAGTAACCTGCCAAAGCGAGCCCTTACCACCACAGACATAAAGACAGCAATTAGGAAATTAAAAATTCCACATTTTAGAAATGTGTTTATGAAGGATAAATTACCCACAAAACCATATCACAACGAGAGCGGTATTATTAATTTAGATACGAGTAAGGGGCCAGGAACGCATTGGGTAGTGTATGCCA
Organism: Bacillus rossius redtenbacheri; assembly: GCF_032445375.1. Taxonomy (NCBI): domain Eukaryota; kingdom Metazoa; phylum Arthropoda; class Insecta; order Phasmatodea; family Bacillidae; genus Bacillus; species Bacillus rossius. Next base: position 190,429,018 of record NC_086330.1, on the reverse strand, counting down.
AGACCGGTCGTACGGTTCGGTACTACGATAGTTTTGGAGACCTGCCGCCCCCTTTAGAAATGCAGCGATACCTGAGAGGCTGCAAAATAACATATAATTACGATAGACAGCAAAAGTTAAACTCATTCAACTGCGGACACTTGTGCATAAAGTTTCTCATCTCGGTATATAAGAGAACCGGCTTCGAAAGAACATGTCCATCACGCTAATACTAAGTGGAAACACATCGGAACTGTGTTCAACACACTTCCCACCGATCGACGTAAGTGACGGGTTAAGGCAGCTCGCTCTCGTGGATTTTACAGTATACAATTCCATCCCGAACGTGGACGAAAACAACCGGATGTTTAGGTATAAGTTGAAGAACGAAGAGATGATGCGAGAAATTAAATTACCAATAGGTTCCTACGAAGTCATAGACATTGAAACGTATATTAAACAACACCTACCCACAGACGTAATGTTTTCGTTGAAAGGTAATCCAAACACTCTACAATGCGTATTGCACAGCAATGCACAAATCGACTGCACCGGCGACTGTTCCCTAGCCCCGATGCTTGGATTCGAACCGGAAGTCTACGAGGCGAATAAAATTCACGAGTCGACCCAGCCAATAAACGTGATGCCGGTAAATGTGATTAGAATCACGGCGAATATTATTGGCCACCGCTTCCTTAATGGAAAACCAAACAGTACGATACACGAATTTTCCCCGAACACTCCTCCAGGATATAAGCTCAGTGATACGCCCCAAACACTCATTTACAGTCCGGTTACCGTGCAACAAATACGAGAGTTGGTTATTAGAGTGGTAGACCAGAACGGTAAATTAATCAACTTTAGAAACGAGGTGATTACACTACGCTTACATTTGAAAAAAGTATGGGCGTAAGATACTTTGGTTTGCATAAAGGGGCGGGGGTGAGCAGGCATAGAGCCAGTACGAAAGCAAACATCAAGCGGTTAACACCTGCCAACGTGAGGTTCCTAGAAAAATTAGGTTTCAAAGTATTTCCAAATGGAATATAGTATACTCGATGTGCAACAATCACCGCAGTTTGACGATGCAGTCTCAAAATGTGAAATGCACACGTACAAACCATACATTGCGGGACCGTACGAGCCAAGCTCCGAGATAGTTATAGCAATACAAAACTCTGACGTGTATACGCACATTGCTAAATCGTTTCTGCGAATTCGCGGTGCATTCACGAAACCAAACGGGCAGAAACCAGACAATGCAAAAATCGTAAACAATGGTATACTGCATATGATAAATCGAATATCATTCGAACTTAACGGCGTGACAATCGACGAGGTACGTGAAGTTGGAATTGTGACAACTGTGAAAAACTATTTATCGCGCACGCGTGATGAAAAAGCTGTAAGTAAGATGACGGGATGGTGTCCGGACGGCGACTACAATTTACCACTTACAGCGCAAGGCGAGTTTGAGATATGCGTTCCGTTGAACCAGTTGCTAGGCTTTGCAGAAGACTATAAACAAATATTAATAAATTGTAAACAAACGCTCGTTATAATCACCGCAAACAGTTATATTAACGCTATAATGGACACAAGCGATCAGCCACAGCAAGTGACATTAAGTTTGCAATCTATCGACTGGCTTGTTCCGCATGTAACGGCAAGCCCCGCCCAGCGCACACGGCTGTTGAAAATGATTGAAAAAGGCCGCGACATAGATATGGCTTTCAGATCGTGGGGAGTAGAAGTTTACCCGAGTTTGCCACCATCACAGAGCGTCAGTTGGGCTGTAAAATCTAGTTTCTCCAGCGAACGCCCTCGTTATATAATAGTGGCATTTCAAACCGGCAGGCATAATGTTCTAGCCGCAAACAAATCTAAATTCGACCATTGTAATTTACAAAATATCAAGGTCTATCTTAATTCCGAGGCGTATCCATATTCGGACCTAGCAATAAACTTTACGAATGGATACTACCTACTTGCATATAATATGTACTCGGACTTTCAAGCGAGCTACTACGGTAGACTAAATACGCCTCTACTTGACCCGGAGGGATTTAAAGATAAGGCCCCTCTCTTTGTATTCGACGTGTCACGTCAAAACGAAAAACTGACCTCAACCGTCATAGATTGTAAAATAGACATTACCGCAGCAAACAATATACCGCCGCTAACACAGGCATACGCAATTATTCTACACGATAGATTAGTATCGTACAACCCGAGGGATCAAAGTATTAAAATAATGAGCTAAACGCGATGTATGTTCAGTCGTGTCTCAGCCGCCATGGCGAAGTGTGTTAACCTCCAAGGCTTCTTCTCACAGCACGGGTTTATCGTTAAGGAAGTTAGCATCGCAGACGCGGAAGGGAACGTGATTACGCGCTCGTTTCAACCACCATTTGCGTGGGAACATTTAATTAGCAAACATCAACAAACAAACACGTGGCTCACCAACACCTTCCACAATCTGAAATGGGAAGACGGAATATTTCCCTACACAAGCCTGCCAAACATATTGACGGCACACCTGAGTGGAACTATAATGGTCGCCGGAGCCGAACAGAAACGTTGGCTAGCTAAACATTGTCGCAAACACGTGCGCATAGTGAACGTTCAAAGTGAATATGGCTGCCCATCATTAAAGTTATTAGATAAAACGTACAGCAACAACCGCAGAGGCACAAGACCGGTATCGTCGCGCCACAACGCAGCGCTGCTCAGAGCATGGATGATTGAAAACATTGCCGAGAGCAATGATAAGGCGGAAATGTCAGAGGAGGGGTAGACCTCAAGGTCACCGCAAGCGGCGAGATGTCGGTATAAATATAGCTCGGTGGTCCAGAGTAAACAACATCCCAATGTCTTCGTATCTAAATACCCAAGTAACAGATCATGCAATGAACTGTTCCGAATGCCGTGATTGCATAATACATTTAATTATTCATCTGGTAAATATTGTTTTAAATAGACACGCAGGTCCGTGCGTGAACAGTCGTGCAGAAACAGTGACGGTGTAAAGATGGCTAGCTTTAATCCCCGGAACACGTATCCAGATGTAACTCCAAGCGTAGGCAGTGTAGAGTATAGCGAGTGGAGTCAGGGCGCATTGAGACATGTTACGGAAGAATGCGACTCTACCGTGCACTCGAAACATATACACAACCCAAGACCAGAAGACCTGCCTCTAGAAGTGATTCCCTGCCCCGGCTTCGGCGAGTGCTGCATTAGTATGCTACGCACCGATACAACTCTACCCGCAACAAGTGCAGAGGTCTACGCACAAGCCTTCGAGACGCAGCCGCCATTGCCCGCCTGCAGCCAGACTTCACCGCCGCCGGTAGAGCCGAGACACCGACGCCGCCCTTCCGCCCGCAGAGCGCGGGGCCTCGATGAGGGCGACCTGGGTCCAGCGGTGAGCAGTGACCAAGCAATGGACGAAAGAGTGTTAGACATTGCCAGAACCGCACTGCGCAAAATACTTACAGACCTTTTAAAGAAAATATAATTTATTTTATACATAACTTTTATTTTATACGTAATACCATTTATACGTTAAATTGTTTTCAATGTAACTTTTAATTTATATGTAAATTGATTTCAGTGAATTTTTTAATTTGCGTGTAATACCATTTAAACGTAAACACGTCTTCAGTGTAATATCTTTATACGTAATTTGTTTTGTATTATTTTATACGTCAACATTGTCTTCAGTGTAATAACTTTATACGTAAAATTGTTTATACATAAAAATTGTTTATACGTATTATTGTGTTCGGTGTAATATCTTTATACGTAAATTGTTTTCAATGTAATAAGTTTGTAACTCTATTCCAACGGGTGTGGGCTATTAAAAAAACATTAAAAAAATGTTTCGATGTATTTTTCTTTCTACTTGACCCTGACAACCTCACTAATGTGTTCACTCGTAACCATGCAAACCACATAAATAACTAATGTCTTCACACTTGACCTTGCAAACCACACTAATGTGTTTACTCGTGACCTTGCAATGACCTTGCAAACCACACTAATGTGTTTACTCGTGACCTTGCAATGACCTTGCTAACCACATAAATAACTAATGTGTTCACACTAAATTTTGTCTTAAGACGGAAAACGTCCGTGTGACGTACGTGTGGTGAAAGTGTGTCCAACCCAGACTGACCTAGCTGGGCATGTATAAATACCGCCGTCGGGGGTCGATTGCTTGCATTTGATGTCGACGCATGCTACGTGAGGTAAGTCTCCTCCGCTAGTGTTAATTCTACGTCTCTACACGGTCCCTCCCGCTGGCTGGGCTGGGCAGGCTCCCCTCCCCGACTGCCGGCTGGGCGGGCTCCCTCCCCGACTGCGGGGTGAGCTCCCCTCCCCGACCGCGGGGCGGGGAAAGGCTCGTTGTCATGACAACACGGAGCGGAGGGGTGTGTGCTCAGTCGCGTTTACGGCGCGCGCAGAGTAACAAGTTCACAGTCGCTCAGTCATGTTTACGGCGGCACATAGTTTGCGCTCACGTAGCTTGGGCTTCACTCAAGACCCTTTCCTTTAATATTAACAAATGTTTATTTTATGTTTCCAGAGCATTATTTGTACCGCTGAACGTAACTTCCGGTCTATCCCCTCCTCGCCATGTCTACTCCCCCCGAGGCGAAGCGACCCCGTCCCAGTGAGGCTTCCACATCGGGCACTCGCGACAGCGCGCGGGCGTCCGGGGTGGAGCCGCGTGAAGCTGGCGACTTGCCTCCCCTGGAGAGTGTTATCTTGGACTCTGCTTTTGCTAACCGGATAGTGGACTTTCGGATCGGAAATGATGTTGAGTCTATTGATCCCGATTTGGACCGGTTTCTACAGAGATGTAGGGTTCCCTTTCCGGCCTTAACTTCCGTCTTGGTACGCCCTTTTAAAGTCTACATTTCACTCTCGGCTTCATTTGTTAAGGAATCTGTGGAGGGAGGCGAGAGTGAGACATTTCATTTTACAACACACTCAGCCGCGGTAATGCTCTCTGATGAGGTAGGGGAAATCTACGAATCAGTATTCATTCCGGAAGTCAATAGGAATGTTTTCGAATTCGCTGCCCGTGGCAGTGGGTGGGCTCTACAGCGATTGATTAACATGGATGTACATGTTTCAAGCTATAGGGCTTTCACTGTTGGCGCGCCGCACACGAAATTACCGACGTTTTTATCCAGTAGGAAAGCTTGTGTCAATATTGAATGTACCGAGCAGCAGTGCTTTCTGTATGCTGTTATGGCAGGTGTAATGCCGGCGGAAGGCAATGTTAGCCGAGCCAGTTCGTATCCGGATCCACTTGTGGCTTTCAATACGTCTGGTTTGAGTTTCCCGTCTACTCTCCATCAGATTAAGACATTCGAGAGGAACAATAATATTTCCGTTAACGTTTATGCTTGTGTAGACAGTAAGGGTAGTATTGTTGATGAATGTTTTAGTGACAAGTCTGTATCCTCTATCCAGCCTCTTCGCGTATCCTCTGAGCGAAGAGAGAGACATGTAAATATTTTAGCGATTCGTTCTAGTGGCGCGGCAGAGCACCTACACTTTGTAACAATTAAGAGTCTGTCCAGATTATTAAATTCCCAACTGTCCCGATGTAATTGTAAGAAATGGATTTGCGAGCGCTGTCTTCAATACTTTACAAGTGAAGACAGGTTAACTTCACACACTATTCTCTGCAGCCAGCATCAAGCAGTGCATTCCTGTTTCCCTACAGAGGAGAACAAATATTTACAGTTTACAAATATTGCAAAACAGGATCGCCTTGGCTTTATTGCGTACTGTGACACCGAGTCATACCTTAAGCCGATATCCACCTGTTTACCCGGTGATGAGACATCTAATACCACACGGGTAAACGAACATGTACCATACGCATGCAGCATTTTGTTAGTGTGTGGATACGATAGCTCTTTGACCAGGTATGTGCAATTCGAGGGTGATAATTGTATTGCTGAAATGGTCGCCGAATTAGTTTCAATGACAAAGTGGGTATGTGATATTTATTCAAAGACCGTTCATATTAAGACGCCGACTCCAGCCGTCTCTGCAAGGCTTGCGAGTCAAACACATTGCCATATCTGTAAGAAGGTATTGGCTGGGCAGAAGGTGCTCGATCACTGCCATTTGACTGGTGAAATACGTGGTTATGCCCATTCGAAATGCAACCTGGCTTTCAGGATGCAAAAGAAACAGCTTGTCGCGGTATTCCATAATTTGCAAAATTATGATGCCCACTTTTTAATGAAGCATTTAGTTTCGCGGCGGATTGCACAGCCGGACGGCTCCTTTGTTGTGGAGAATCCCGGCGAGGTCAAAGTATTAGGCGTAACTCTAGAGAGTTACAAATGTATTACTAAATACATACCCGTCTCAGATAATGCGCAAGGAGGCGTGCGCGCTGTGCGTCTTCGATTTATTGATTCACTTAACTTTTTAAATTCATCTCTGGAAACTCTCGCTGGCAATCTCACGCCTGATCAGTTGAAACTCACCCGTTCAATGTTTCCAGATGACGCACAGTTTCAGTTAGCTACGCGTAAAGGTGTGTTTCCCTATGACTTTGTTAAGTCTAGTGAACGTTTGCAGACTGCCTCGCTACCACCAAAGGATGCGTTCCATAACGTAATGAGTGGCACGGACGTGAGTGATCTGGACTATACTCACGCTCAAAAGGCTTGGGACGTATTCCATTGTGCCACACTGAAAGAGTACGCACTTAGTTACCTTAAGGTGGATACTTGTTTGCTGGCCGATATATTCGAGTCTTTCCGTTTCGTTTGCCTACAGCATTATTCGCTTGATCCCGCTCATTACATTACCGCTCCCTCGCTCGCATGGGATGCACTTTTAATTAAAACCGGTGTGTGTCTTGAACTTGTGACCGACCCGGACATATACCTCTTCCTAGAGTCTGCCGTTCGTGGAGGTATTACAAACGTAAGTCGACGTCACGCGAAAGCTAACAATGTCTACATGTCCAGTCACGACCCGAGCCTTCCGTCTTCGTACATCTGTTATTTCGATGTTAACGCACTGTATGCTCACACAATGTTGGATAAGCTTCCTGTGGGTAATTTCCAATGGGTTCCCAGGGATGAGTATACGAGTTGGGATTTCAACACCATTGACATCGATGGTGATACATCATTTTTCGCGGAAGTAGATTTGACCTTTCCCGATGAATGTCACGATCGCCTATCAGAGCTGCCTCTGGCCCCTGTGAATGGCGTACCGCCAAACGGGCGTATGAGTAAATTACTGTTAACTCTTGCGCCGCGTACTAAATATATTGTTCATGCCAAAACACTGCGGCACTACGTTCAGTATGGGGCGGTCATCGGCCAGGTTCACCGCGTGCTGCGGTTTGCGCAGGCGGCCTGGATGAGGGACTATATAGCCTTTAATGCTGAGCGTCGTGCCCAGGCTGCGAACCCCTTTGAGAAATCGTTTTTTAAATTACTGTCGAACTCTGTGTACGGAAAAAGTTTGGAAAATACGCGAAAGCATAAGGATATACGCATTGTTTCACGATACGATTCCATTTATGGGGCGGCTGAGCTGATTGGTCGTCCGACATTCAAGGCTCGGCGAATCATCGATGAGAGTTTAGTCCTCATAGAGATGCTTAAAGGGACGATTACCTTTGATAAACCCTTGTACACAGGTGTCGCCATTTTAGATTTATCAAAATTAGTTCTCTACGATTTCCATTATAATTACATGCAAAAGAAATTCCCTCCACAGTCTCTGCATCTCCTGTACACGGACACGGATTCGTTAATTTACCATGTTGTGTGTGACGACATTTACAATTCGATTCGCCCCGATTTAGCTTCCCGTTTCGATACATCTAATTATGCTCCAGTTAATGAGCAACGCTTCCCCTTGGTTAATAAGGGTGTAACGGGGGTGATGAAGGATGAGGCCGCTGGCAATGTCATCACGGAGTTTGTTGGTCTTCGCCCGAAGCTTTACGCGTTTAAGATGGAGGACGGTTCTTCTACGCGTAAGGCGAAGGGAGTCAAGGCCAGCGCACTGCGTTCACTCCTGTTTCCTCAATACCTGGAATGCTTGCTTCAAAATTCACGAGTTCTCGCGATCCAACACCATTTCCGATCGCGAGGCCACACTGTGTTTACGGAGCGTGTGACCAAGGTAGCATTGTCTTCAGGAGATGATAAGCGTTGGCTTTCTGAAGACGGTGTCAGCACTCTACCTTGGGGACATAAGGACCTACGCCTTTCCCCGGACCATGATTAGCCCTTTCCTAGTGTTACGTTCAGCTATGCTGTCGTCTCCGAGTGATGGGGTGGCCTAGCGCTCCGATCCTCCCACCATTGCACGTGGAGAATAACCGATTGGTATGTCACAGTACACAAGTAATTTAATTTCCTCTTTAAAAAGTTATCTCTTTTACACAAGTAATTTATTTTACAAATGTTAACATAATATTTTAAAGCTAGAATGGTTTTAACGTATTTTATACACACATGATTTTAACGTAATTTATATAATGTTTTTTAAAGTTAGAATGGTCTTAACGTATTTTGTTTTAAACATGTAATTTAATTTTACAAGTCTTACGTAATTTTTTATCTACACTTGTTTATATATTTTAATTTACACAAGTAATTTATACAAGTCTTAACGTAATCTCTTTTACACAAGTGTTTTTTTCTCTTTAAATTATCTTAACATACTTTCTTTTACACAAGTTCTTTATACAAATGTTAACATATTTTCTATTTCCAAATCTTGACGTACATTATTTTCCCCATATTTATTTTCTCTTTACAAATCTTAACGTAAATGTTTTACACACTTGGGGTATGCTGTAGCTACTGCGTATGTATTGTTCTGATCTCCCCAACACGAGATGGCTGTATCATTAGATGATTGTCAGCCATTCTACCGAGAGAGCTAGCTGAGCTGTTCTTTACGGAGGAGGGTGGGCCACAGCCACCGCGGGAACGTGAAGGCCGCAGCGATTGCTCGACCGCGCGCCGAGGGCGTTGAAGAGTTGGCGGGGCCTTCGGGGTTGGAGTTGTCCGCCACACATGTTTTAGAGCAAAAGTAAAATAAAACCAACTTTCTTTTTTACCCGTGTGTTGTCTACGTTATTTCTTTTTTCCGCCTCTGTATATTCCTTGTGCTTGCTCCTTTCCTGTACGCAGCGATGGCCTGACCTTGTTTCTCTGTGGTAAACACTTTCACTCTCACCCAGCAGGTAAACACATTCCTGGTCGCCGGCACACGCTTCCAGCACGGCGTTTTTAATGCTTAACACATTGGCCGATAGCCAGTTACTACACAATGTTTGTAAATATATTATTACATTATTAAAACTTTTAACTATGCTTATTTTACTCGACGTAATAGTAACTATGCTTATTACTTGGCGTGTTGCACACACACTGTTGTTTTTAAAGACATTATTATGCTTATAATATGATGTGGGGATTATAATTGCGCAGTTTACGAGTGACGCTCCAGCAGGCAACATCTCGCTCTCTCTGTGCGGGATTTTGAGGTTATGTTTGTTTTAGTCATAGCTGGTATTGCGGGGCTTTTAAGCATTTCTTTTTTAAATTTAATTATGGTTGTTGGAAATTAACTTTGGCGGCTTATGCATACTTTTCCAAATTTAAACATAGCGATATTTTATTTCTTTTCGAACTTTAAATATGGCGATTAAGCATACTTTTTGTGGCGGGGTTTATAGACATAGCTATAATGACTGTATTATTTAAGCATGTTTTTTTTCTTTCTTTTCGAAATTTAAACATATCTTCTTTTAAGCATATATTTTTTTAACATTATGGCGGTTGTGGAGTGGTGGGGTTTATAGACATGTTTTTTTTTATTTAAAGACATGGCGGTTAAGCATAATGGTGGGGGGTTTGCTTTAAGCATACATCATGGCGTCATTTGTTTTAAGCATACAACATGGCGGCGGTTGTGGAGTGGCGGGGCTTTTAAGCATGGCGGTTTAAGCATAGCGGTTTAGACATAACTAGTGTGGGGTTGTGTGTTTTAGGCATACTTGGGGTGTGGGTGTGTGTGGGTTTATAGACATATTTATTTTTCGTAATTTAAACATAGTGGTATTTTATTTATTTTCGAATACAAAATGGCGGGTTAGGCATATTTTAATATGGCGGTTGTGAAGTGGTGGGGGTCTATAGGCATATTTTTAATATTTAAACATGGCGGCGATTGTGGGGTGGTGGGGTCTATAGGCATACTTTTTTAAAATATGGCGGTTTGGCATAATGGTGGTTAGGCATTCTTGGGGTTATAGATATATATTTTTTTTGGAATTTTAAAGACATAGCTTCTTTTAAGCATAGCTTCTTTAAGGCATATGTTCGTTATTTAATTCCCCATACTTCATATGGTCTCGTGGTCTAGTGGTCAAGGCGTCCGTCTCCTGACCACGATGTTGGTGCGTCCCCGGGATCGAATCCACCCAGTGCCCAGGCTTTTTTTGTATACAATTCCCGCCTTCGGAGCGACGGTGGCGCGCTCCGGTAACTAAAGGCTGAACTAAGATGGCGGCCTACCGGCGCGCCCTGGTAACCATTGTCAACAACAATAGCGGTCCCCACGTGACAAGATGGCGGCCCCCATGAAACAAGATGGCGGCCCCCATGAAACAAGATGGCGGCGCCCATGGGGGTACTGGCCCTGTGTTTACATTTCGATGTTTACATCGGTCCCAGTATCCCTACGCTCTTCCTACTTATACAACCTATAGAACCGACCGCGACACTATAGGGGGCGGAGGAGGCACAGCCATCCTCATTAAGCATGGAATAAATCATCATCCTATAGAAATAACTGGCTTAGAACATATTGAGGCCACCAGCATAAATATTCGTAACAAAAATGCGCACATCTGTATGTCGGCAGTCTATAAACCACCGAACAAGCCTCTATTGTTTAGGGATTTAAATTAATTAATTAATCCAATGCAACATTTTTTCATAGCAGGTGATCTAAATAGTAAAAACGAAGACTGGGGTTGCAGGAATAGCAACCCAGCAGGGAGAATATTAACTGAACATGCGGCTAGAAATAACTACAAAATTTTTGCTCCAAATTCGCCGACTATCTACCCAACTAATGGGGGCATGACGGAAATTTTAGATATAGCTATTACCAACATCCCGGGAGCACAGGTTACTTCCGAAAAATTAAATGAGTTAGACTCCGATCATTTTCCTGTGTTAATACAATTAACTTTTGATGCCTAGTTTTGCGCGGCAATTTTTAGCCGAACTTTCGGAGTTACCGACTGGGACAAATTTCGCGACGATTTAGAAACAATTTTTATAGAACCACCACCGATAAATACTCCAGAAGAGCTAGACACACAGGTTAAGCTGTTTACTGACACGGTTACAGATGTGCGCAAAAAACACACGAAATTAGTAAACAAAAGAGAATTTACACGAATTCATTATCCAGATGTTGATATTTTAATCATTTTAAACTTCAGGCGCGAAATTACTATCAGCGAACACGAACACCGCAGGCTAGGACGGAATACAATCGCCTTAAAGCCCAAGTTACTCGGAAAACTAAACAATTAAAAATAGATAAATTCGGGAATATAGTCACAGAAGTCGCAACACAACCTCGACAAATGTGGCGCCTTACGTGCACACTAAGAGGCAATAATAAATTTATTTCTACTCCCGCAATAATTACAGACACGGGCATAAAATATGACGCAGCTGACAAAGCAAATGCGATAGCAGATATTTTTAAGAAACAATTTTCACCAAATGAGGATGTAAATGACCCTCAGTTTACTAGAAGCACTACAGTAGCAGTAAATAATTATTTACAAATAGCCACACAAATAGAGCCGGAACTTATATCAATTCATGAGCTACTAAGAGTAATTCAATCGCGACCTCAAAACAAAGTAGGCGGACCTGATGGAATAAATTTCGAATCACTTAAAAAATTACCTCTTCCAACAATCGAATATCTATTAAAAATTTTGAATGCTATATTTATTTTAAAAACCTATCCTTCCGAGTGGAAACTCGCGAAAGTAATAACGATTCCGAAGCCAGGGGAAAATGCGGCTTTACCGCAAAATAGTACTAGCAAAATTTTCGAAAAAATACTATTAAAACGACTTAAAGAGCACTCCGACCAACACAACATTATCCCAGATAACCAATTCGGTTTTTGGAGTGGCCACTCAACATCTCATCCATTAATCAAGCTTATTGAGGATGCCGCTGATGGATTTAATTCACGAGCGAAGTTTACAGTAGCAACCATGTTAGATGCGGAAAAAGCTTTCGACAAAGTCTGGATTCCTGGCCTAATTCATAAATTGGTTTCTTTTAATTTTTCAGACACATATATTCATCTGGTGGCCCATTATTTATGGCGCAGAAACGTTTTTGTCGCGATAGATGGGGCGAAGTATTCTACTCGGGAAGTCACAGCTGGGGTGCCGCAGGGCTCACCACTCTCTCCCTTATTTTATAATGTGTATACAGCCGATATACCACGCGAACATGCACATGTACAAGCTCTATGCGGATGACACTGCGGTAGTTTATCAATCCTCCAATTTAAATTTTGCCCTAACTATTGTCCAAAGACAGCTCACATCACTAGAACAGTGGTTCACTCGCTGGCGCATTAAAATTAATGGAGCCAAGTCAACCACTATAATTTTAACTAAAAAACGTACAGCTCCTGATCGCGAACTTAAAATATTTAATCAAGAAATTCCATACGAAAAATCTGCAAGATATTTAGGCCTAACTCTCGACTCAAGTCTCACCTGGAAACATCAGGTTAATAATGTTTCAAGGATTGCCCTAGGCACTTTAAGAACCCTATACCCAATGTTTAAGGCCCCTCAATTCCCTAGAAGGAAAAAACTTCAACTATATCTACAAATAGTTCGCCCTCAACTTCTCTATGCTTGCGAGATATATGGCTATGCAGCCAAGTCGCACATAAAGAAACTTCAAATAACCCAAAATAGATTCCTGCGGGTAATATCCGATTGCGACTGGTATAATAGCAATTTAGAAGTACACCAGCTCCTTAAAGTATAATATGTCTCGGAATTTATAAAACGCCAAAATAGGTCTTTTTATGGCCAACTCCCGGCACATCCTAATGTTTTTATAAATACTATCTCTGACTACGACCCAGCTGTCCAGCGACAATTTAAAAAACCGCGACTTGCCTAAGCCAAGGCCACATACATCCCAGAGCACACAGTCTGGCCGCCATCTTGTTTCGGCTGCTGGAGGCCGCCATCTTGATTTCTTCTGGCCGCCATCTTGTTTCGTCTGCTGGAGGCCGCCATCTTGATTTTTCCTGGTCGCCATCTTGTTTCGGCTGCTGGAGGCCGCCATCTTGTGTGACGTCATATAGTTCTGTTGGTCGCCACCAGGTAGCAGCAGGTATTATTTTATTTTAACTAAAATATTTTCAGTGCCGAGGCTGGGATTCGATCCATGGGACGTGAAAACGTCCAGGATGTCGTGGTTACGAGGCGGACGCCTTGACCACTAGACCACGAGACCAATTGGAATATGGTGGAATAAATAATCTATATATGCTACGTACTGACGGCAAGTTTATAATAAATGGGGGAGGGTGTTTTTGCCTTCCTTAATGCATACCTAAGGCGCCACATTTGAAATTAAAATTATTATACAGCCGCCATCTTTAATTCCAGCACAGACTACCAGATGGTGCCAAATTAAAAAATTAGTTGCCAGAGGCGCCGCCATCTTGGTTCTCAAGTTGGCTGGTAGATGTCGCTAGTATCGCGCGCCAAATTCAAAAATTAGTTGTCAGAGGCGCCGCCATCTTGGTTCTCAAGTTGGCTGGTAGATGTCGCTAGTATCGCGCGGCAAATTCAAAAATTAGTTGCCAGAGGCGCCGCCATCTTGATTCTCAAGTTGGCTACCAGAGTGTGCCACCGTCGCCATCTTTATTTCATATTTCAGCTGCCAGGGCGCAGCACCATTCGATAGGTCGAATGCTAATCGATATATTTACTTTTATTTCATATTTCAGCTGCCAGGGCGCAGCACCATTCGATAGGTCGAATGCTAATCGATATATTTACTTTTATTTCATATTTCAGCTGCCAGGGCGCAGCACCATTCGATAGGTCGAATGCTAATCGATATATTTAGTAACAAGTGTTGCTACCAGAGGGCGCGATATTTAAATTTAAAAAAATATTACAACCTTTAAACAATTCTCCGCCATCTTGGATTCAACAGCCCCACCATCTTGGAAGCACATGATACACCCAAGGACTCGTTCCAATACATGCACAGAGTGCACCGAAAAGATTGTTCCCTTACATGCACAGAGTGCACCATATTGAATGATCATGATATGTGTTCCTTTATATGCATCAGAAGCAGGCATAAGAAATTTTTTCTTATAGGCATACTTTAGTGTTAGCTTTCCTGTAATGCATTTAATAATAGTGTAAGCTCATTATTATTATTTAGTGATAGTGAATTTATAACTATGATGTGTAGTCTCATTCTCTTCATCTCGACGTGGCGGAAGATTCTCTGGAGTGTAAGCTGAAAAAAAAAATAAAATAAAAACTTGTGTTTGAATTTATAGTGGTATGCTGCTTTCCACATCACCTTAGAGACTATGTCTCAGGAGGTACAGCATTAGATGCGTTAACTCCTTTTTTTTATACATGGCGAGGTTCCCCGAGAGGCCTATTTTCCATGTTTAACAAGGGCGCAAGCATTATGCTTCACCGTCACTCTCTCCGAAGCCGCTGTCCACTCCATCATCTGGCTCCACTTGCTCTTGAGCCTCCATTACAGCTTCAAAGCATGCTATAATACCGTTGTAAAGGTATGTTAGAAACTCGTATTCCTCTGGAAATGCAGCGAACAAATTGATCGCGGAGACCTCTAGATGGTGTACTATCGCATCTATATTCATGCCGATGCAAGCATGAAGCGCATATTCAATGCAATCGCGCATTTCCTCAAAAGCAGCCATGTTCATTATGGAATTGTCAGAGACAGAATGAAGACTATAGTTGACCTGGTCTTGACGGAAAGATGACATGCAACAAAGTTTAACCACATTAGCATTTAAAATCAGGATAGACTCAAATTTACTTTAAATTATTAAACACACTAGCATTTAAAGAAAACTATCAGATTCACTATCTGAACCGTGTAAATAAGATGAGTGCAATCTCTACATGTTAAACATACCGATGGTTTTATCTCCACATGCGCAGTACAGTAGTGCATGAGTTCTGTCCAACATTCTTAATGTTTTATGGCTGAAGGGGGAGGCAATGAATCGAAGTTGGTTGCCATCTACCCAGTTGACCACTCCGAGCGGAGGAGGAGTTTGGAGTGCTGTTGTTTTCCTACAACTCGACTCGGAGCAGCAATGCTTATTGAGCGTACCAAGGTATGAGGATAGTACAAAAAAAAATAAACTGGAAAATTATAAAAAAAAAAAAAAAGTTAGAATCTCTTATTATGTGGGGAACTCAGGTTCAGGGATCTAGACGGTAATGTCCCCATGGAAGCGTGCTAATTCCATCATCGGAAATGCTCCGCTTGTCGTCACCTGATGACAACGCCACCTTAGTCACGCGTTCAGTACAAACAATATGATTTCGTGAACGAAAATGATATTGAGTCCCCCAAACCCGTGAATTTGTTTGCAAGCAATCCAGATATTGCTCAAAAAGTAGCGAGCTGAGTACACTGGCCTTCACACCCTTGGCTTTAAGCGTAAAAGCACCATCGTCCATCTTGTATGCATAAAGTTTGGGGCGAAGACCAACATACTCAGTAATGATGCGTCCAGCGGCTTCATCCTTCATGACACCAGTCATGCCGTGGTTGACTGATGGAAACCTTTGAGCATTATCTGGAGCATAATTCGAAGTGTCGAATCGAGAAGCCAAATCGGGGAGAATCGAAGAATACACATCGCGACACTCGATGTGGTACAGAAGAGAATCGGTATCTGAGTAAAGCAGGTGCAGAGATGGAAAGGGAAACTTAACCTGCATATAGTTATAGTGGAAATCATAGAGATGCAATTTGGATAAATCTAAGATGGCCACACCAGTGTAAAGGGGTTTGTTGAAGGTTACCGAACCTTTGGCTAACTCAATGAGGACCAGATTCTCATCGACGATCCGCCTTGCCTTAAATGACGGACGACCTATCAACTCTGCCGCACCATATATGGTATCGTACCGCGAAACCACACGTATGTCACGCTCCCTACGCGGCGACTGCAAAGATTTGCCAAAAACGGAATTATTCATTAATTTATAGAAGGATTTCTCAAAGGGGTTCGCTGCCTGAGCACGGCAATTCAGATTATACCGTACGTACGACGCCATCCAGGATTTTTGTTCAAAGCGCAAAACACGATGAACATTGTCAAGAACGGCCCCGTACGTAAGGTAGTGCTGCAGTGTTTTTGCATGTAAAACATAGTTCTTTCGCGGTTCAAGTGTCAATAAGAGCTTTGACATATTGCCGTTCACCGGTACGCCATTCACGGGTGCAAGCGGCAGGTCTGATAGCCGGTCATGACATTCACGCGGAAAGGATAGATCCACCTCTATAAAACATGAGCAGTCACCATCGGTGTCCATGGTGCTAAAGTTCCAGTTTGCATATTCGAGTTCCTGCACCCACTGGAAGTTGCCCACCGGAAGCTTACCAAGCATCGTATGACCATAGAGAGAATTTACATCGAAATAACAGATGTAGGAAGATGGCAGGCTGGAGTCATAATCGCTCATGTAAACATTGTTAGCCTTCGCATAGCGCCGACTAACGTTGGTGATCCCACCCCGAACAGCATTCTCCAAGAAAAGATATATATCTGGATCGGTGACTAATTCCAGACACACCTCAGACTTGCTCAACAAACCGTCCCACGCAAGTGATGGGGCCGTAATGTAGTGCGCCGGATCTAAGCCATAGGACTGGCAACAAACTGAACGGAAATTCTCGAACACGTCAGCCAACAAACACGTATCCACCTTCAAATACTGCAACGCGTAATCGTTCAAAGTCTTACAGCGGAAAACATTCCACGCAGATCTAGCGTGAGCATAGTCCCCGTCACTCACGTCAGTCCCACTAAGAGCATTATGAAATGCTTCCCTAGGGGGTAGTGAGGTCGTCTGCAGTTCTGCCATACTAGTGACGAAATCGTATGGGAACACCCCTTTCCTACGAGCTAGATCAAACTGTGCGTCTTCTGGAAACTGGACACGAGTGAGGCTCAGCTGAGCAGGCGAGAGATTACCTGCCAGAGTATCCAGAGATGAAGTTAGGAAGTTAAGGGAGTCAATGAATCTTAAACGCACTGTTCGCGTACCTCCTCTCGCATCATTACCGGTAATCGGTATGTACTTTGTTATGCTCTTGTAACTTTCAAGAGACGTGCCTATAACCCTGACCTCCCCGGGGTTCTCCAAAATGGAGGAACCGTCAGGTTGTGCAATATGACGTGAGACTAATGGTCTCATCAAAAAGTGGGCATCATAATTCTGAAGATTGTGGAAAATAGCCACCAGTTGGTTCTTCTGCAGTCTAAATGCAATATTACACTTAGAATGCGCATAGCCACGAATCTCACCGGTCAGGTGGTCATGGTCCAACACTGACTTGTCACCTAGTGTCTTATTACATATATGGCAATGTGTCTGACTCGCCAACCGCGCAGCAACAGCAGGAGTCTGGGCTTTCATGGGAACGGTCTTAGCATAAATCGCGCACACCCACTTAGTCATATCAATCAAGGTAGAGACCATGTCGGCAACACAATTCTCCCCTTCAAAGTGCGCATATCTGGTAAGCGAAGCATCGTACGAACAAACTAATAAAATGCTACATGCATAAGGCACGTGCTCGTTCACCGTCGTGGTGCTGGAGGCATCGGTCTCCGGTAAACAGGTGGACATCGGTTTCAAGTAGGTCTCTGTATCGCAATAAGCGACAAAGCCCATACGTTCCTTCTTGGATACATTTGTGAACTCGAGCCATTTGGTCTCCTCAGTCGGGAATACTGACCGAACGGCCGTGTGTTGGCTGCACAAATCAGTGTGGGAGTTCAACTTGTCCGCAGTATGGAAATACTGAAGACAGCGGTCGCAAACCCACTTTGTATGTTGATCACGCGAGAGTTGAGAAGAAAGCAAGCGGGACAAATTCTTAATAGTCACGAAATGGAGATGAGCGGGAGCACCAGACGCACGAATAGCCAAAATATTCACATGGCGATCACATCGCATAGAGGTAATGCAAATCGGCTGGATACTTGCATCAGTGGGTTTGTTAAAATCCTCGTCAATAATCGTTCCCTGATCACTCACGCAAGAATAAATGTTCACGGAAATATTATTGAGACTCTCAAAGATCTTAACCTGATGCAGTGTCATGGGGAACGTCATACCGGTCGTATCAAAAACCTCGAGAGGATTAGGATACGATCCAGTACGAGTAACCATCCCAGCCGCCGGCGTCACACCTGCCATAACGGCATACAGAAAGCACATCTCACGGTCAGTCTCGATGTTTACACAAGCTTTGCGGTTAGACAAAAATGCAGGCAACTTTGTATGCGCGGCCCCCACCGTGAATAGTCGGTATGCAGAGACATGCATGTCGAGATGTTTTACATGACTCAACATCCATCCAGACCCGCGCAAAGCAAACTCACTTACATGCTCCATAAGCACAGAAACTAATGTGAAACTGAAAATTTCTGCTAGGTCCTCACTTAACAAAACAGGGATACTTTTGGAGGCGAAGTGGAAGCTTTCACTGATGGGCCCCTGCACAGGATCCTCCTTAATAAATACCGCGGCCAATGTAAGATAAATTTTGAATGGGCGGAGAACGCCACCCACTACGTCCAGAAAGGGTTCCCTGCACCTGGAGAGAAATCTATTAATGTTGGGGTCGGGCTGGGGAATATCATTCGCGATTCTGGAATCAACAAGTCGACCCTGGAATGCGGAATCTAAAGCGACGGGCTTCAGGCTAGGCAAAGAGGGAGGTGGCGTGTCTTCGATCTCTAGGTTGGATGAATCATCAGCCGACGATAAAATCACTGACTCAAATGATGATGAAGATGAAATCAATGAATCAATAGATGATTCATCGAGCTCAGACATCGAAGGCTCGCTTTCCTCAAATCTAGCACGCTTATTAGAGTATGGAGAAGACATTATTATAAAAGGAATTTAAAAAAAATAAAGAAGGATACGCTCAACAAGTTAGAACCTGAAAAATAAATAAAAGATGCTTGCTCTAATATACTGAAACCAACAGCTGTATCAGCACTTATTATTTTCCATAATATGTGTAAAAATTTGTATTGAAAAAATAAGTGTAAATATGAAATAATTGTATGTCATGAGAAAACTTCTTGTAATATTTATTTGTGAAGTATTTCAAGTTGTAAATAATGTAGAAATATAAAATGTTTAAGACATGTAAACAATGTGCAAGAAATTAATTATATGTCGGTATATTCTGAGAATGTAGAGAATTATTATTTACATGGAACATACTGTATTGAAAACAAATGTATATCAACTTCATATCACGCTTAATATTGTTTAAAGTTTGACAATATTTATTTAACTGTTTGCAAGCAAAGAACGAGCTCTGAATGGTTGTTGTTTTTATAAATCGCGCATAGCGTTCAGTAACAGAATGAAAGATGTATTAAAGAAATATTAAATACACGCATCCCGTTGTAAAAATAATTATGAAAACAAGTTGATTCTCAATCATTAATAAATAAGCGAAAACAGGAATAATATTCAAAGTAATATAATCGCAACAAAAAAAAATAGAGTTTAGTAATTTTTCCGTGATAATACACAATTTAAGTAATATAAATACATGGATTTAGTTATTGCTTAATTCGACCGTTTTAACGTGTTTATTTATTTAAAATAGTGGACATATTGTTAAATAAGAACTGTAAACACAGTGCGCGAACGTGTTTTAACGAAACGAATGTACTCCATCTCGTGTTGTCAGTCAGAACTGACAGAACACATACCTTATCTGGAGAAGAACGTCTCTCTGCGGAGGAGGTATCGAGGGCTGACGAGGGCTGGCTGCGATCAAATGAGGTTTCCGACCTCTGTGGCAGGTGTATATATATATAAATCTGCGTCGGGCGATGACCTGAATTCTTGCGGAATCGCCTACTCTGTGTGTCGGCTTTAGATGACAGTTATAAACTGAAAATTATTAATTTAAGAAAGTTGAGTAGATTATATTTGGTAAAATCATTTAATAATATGGTGATCATGGAAAACTAGTTAAACTATATGTTTTTTGTTTTAGAAAGTAGATTTTCTACCATTCACTTTTTTCAGAATTAAAATTTAATTAATGTTTTTTTATTATAGCTTACTGAAAAAATTTTTCTGCAATCGTTGTAATGCATTACAACGATTGCAGAAACTGTCAACCAAGTCTGTGACAGCATATAGACACCTCTTAGGTGCGACGACAGTTGTCTGGAAAAACAAATTCCTTTCTCTGAAAATAGAGAGCTTCATCCACGGGCTCTCGCACGTCAACCCCCTGGTCGGCCCAGGAAGGCAGGACGTTTCAATGCTAGCTTTTATTTTATATCAGAGGAATACTTAAATCATAACAATAAATCAGAGGTTACACATTAGTTTTATTGTAGTCAACATACATTTCGTGAACGTGCGGGCGCAGAGACTGATGGATAATTTGAATACATTTTTTTTTAAAATTATACTAAACCAGAAAATTATATAATTGAAAAGAGTATTAATAAAAAATACAGTAACCTACACGTTCTTTACTTAAGTTGCAAACAGTTTCGGTAATAAAATATGCATTATGCTTTTAACAATTTATTTTAAAACTTTATGCAAAACTGAAATATTACAAGAAAATCACACATAATGTTTGCATACAAACCTGAACATTTACATACAAAGAGTATTAAAGTGACGATAAAAAAAAGATTTGAATGCTAACTTGAACATTTCCTTACACACAAAGAATATTATATTTACGTATTCAGCTGAAACATTTACATACACAAAGTGACAAAAATTCAATTATACTTTGCTTAATAATTCTAGAAGTAATGAGCGCACTGCTACCCGGGCCATCTTGTCAGTTCTTTGTATGGAAGCACTAGACTCTGTTTGAACTCCGACATCTTGACTCACCGGTCCTAAATGACTGAGATCTCTGGTTCGACTCTTGCGAGAGGCAGCAGGCTTTCGCTGTCGTCTGGTGGACTTCGGTGTCGCCTCGGTGATTGGCTCAGCTACAGGTATGATGGATGTTGGCGAATCAGGGCTGATTTGAATGCATTCAGGGATAACCTGAACCGATTGGGTAGCTGTCTGGTTGAATGCGTGTGCGTAGACGTCTTCACTCGTGGCAGGCAGCACTGTATCGTGTCGAAGCATGTTAACAATACATTGTCC
Organism: Bacillus rossius redtenbacheri; assembly: GCF_032445375.1. Taxonomy (NCBI): domain Eukaryota; kingdom Metazoa; phylum Arthropoda; class Insecta; order Phasmatodea; family Bacillidae; genus Bacillus; species Bacillus rossius. Next base: position 190,407,483 of record NC_086330.1, on the reverse strand, counting down.
ATAACCCGAGCAGTTAATTAATTCAAATGGTATGTCTTGAGGTCCTGGGTCGAGTATTTGTTTCGAGTGAAACATGCCGTCACAGCTTTCCGATATGTGTTTTAAATTGTCTTGACTCCACTTGCTGTAATCAACACTGCCTAGACCAGGATTTACACTCACGTATTTCTTGCTTGAATGAAAGTTAGACATCTTGCTTGGCACAGATCCTCACACCGACACAGTTTCAGCTCGACTGTCGACCCAGGAAGCGGCGATCCTATTAAAAAATATATTGCCCATCCGAATGAATAAATTGATTACGAAATTCCATAGAGTAGAGCATCTCGTAGAACAGTCCATTATCTATATCCCCATAGTTGCTTGCTTAGATGCGTCGACACCGAGAATTTGTTTTCTCGTAATAAACGACCTCTCGACAAGGAACACAAATGATTACTGCAAGGCGTGTCGTGAGGTGGGTTCCACATGCATGTAGCGGGATTATGGCGATAGTGTTTAATTCCGGTACACCATTCGGAGAAAGTACTTTCATAGTCTCTGTCACGGGATGTCTTGAGCTCATCAATAGTACAGGGAAACTTTGCCATTGGATGACTAAGATTTATTACACAGTCTTTATGCTGACAGTCGAAAACAGTCAAGAGAGTCACGGACTTGTATGGTCTATCAGCGTGCCACCTCAGTCGGAAATGAGTATTTTCGCGACAAAGTTCGAAATAAACGTATCGAAGACTACTCAATCCAATATCAAATTCATAGAACTCTACATGAAATTCAACACAGTTCAGACTTGCACGTTTGTAAAGATATCTATTTTCGGTATTGTCAAACAAAGTCGAAGGCTTCATTTCTTTAGATCGTGGATCAGGAGGATAATTAAAATATCTTGTCGCTTCATCCCATGTTAAGATGCTCGGTGCCCACAATTCATCTATTACGGCATCTTCTTGGCTTTGAGTTATATCATGGAATCGCGGTGATAACATGACTGACATAGGTATTGTCTTAGCTCTCAAACTTAAGCGAATGGGGTGAATCGATAAAGTTTACACTGAAGGAAACTACATGTCTCGTAGCAAACACTGTTTTCATAAGTTGTGTTGTGAACATAACCATCACACTGCTCCTCCCAATGCACAACTGTCTCTGGGTTCGTGCTGCGTCTCAAATCACACCTTACTGCAGAATAATCTGGTTCTGAGGTTATAGTTTCAGTAGCGGCTGCTGCCTTAAGTTCTTCTAAGGTAGTAGGAAATTTACTGTCGGGTCTCAAGTAGTGCACAACACAATCTACCTGATTGCAGGGCGTCTCAATAAAGTCCGGAGCCTCCAGATCGCAATCGGTGCTCCAGTGATGATTGAAGTTGCAGACTATGAGGTGGAACTCTCCATCTCCGGTAAGGTATGCCACACGACGAAAGCCGGGTGACACGTCTGCGTAGCGTGCCGATGGATCGAACGTCATTTTTCTTGAATATATAGTGAGTCTACGTCCGCACGACCGCGAACTGTACGCTGACTGTCGTACCCCGGGACGATGACCTCAATTTATAGCGCCTCCAGTCCAGACATGTTTACCGTTTCTTCGCTTGTTGTTGATTCCATTTCGAGCGCGTCATCCAACATTCCAGGATCGCTGTGTTCTAGCATCCAAGCCCTAAGCAATGCGACGTTACGGCGAGACGATACAGGTCTTATGCTGTCACGATTTTGAGCATACATTATGTCTAATTTTTTGAAAGCCGGGCAGCCATATTCCTCTTGTGCATCCACTATGTGCATGTGTTTGAGACAGTGTTTACCCAACCATCTTTTCTGTTCGCTTCCAGCAACTATTACAGTTCCACTCAAGTGAGTTGTCAAGATGGTGGAAAGACTGTTGTAGGGAAACAATCCGTGTTCCCATTTTAAACTATGAAAATTTTTAGTGAGCCACGCATTACTTCTCCGGTATTTACGACTAATGTCTCTCCACTCAAACGGCGGTTTGAATGTTCGCGTAATTATGTTCCCCTCAGAGTCAGCAATGCTAAGTTCCTTGGTAATAAAGCCATACTGAGAGAAAAATCCTTGCAGATTAACATACTTCATGGTGGCTGAGACACGACTGAGCCTCTACTATGCTTAACTCAGTATTTTAACAGCTTTGTCTCGTGGATTATAGGAGACAAGTCTGTCGTGCAATATTATTGCAAATGCTTGTGTTAAGATCGGTAGGTTGTCTGAGCTTGTGATCTCCAACTTGCAATCTATGATATTCGAAGGTATTTTCTCAGCTTGACGGCTTACATCAAACATGAATAACGTAGCCAGTTCCTTAAACTGATGAGGGTCAAGCAAAGGTGCATTCTGCTTTCCATAGTAAGACTCTTGAAAATTTGAATACATATCATATGCGATTAAGTAAAATCCATTGTCGAAGTTTATGTCCAAATCCGTGTATGGATAACTTTCTGAATTCAAGAATAGTCTTATATTCTTTATGTTGCAGTGGTCAAACCTCGATTTATCGGCAGCCATTACATTATGTTTAGCCGATTGAAAGCCGACTATTATGTATCGTGGTTTTTCCATCGAGAAGCTTGTCTTTACTGACCAGCTGACATTTTGTGCTTGTGGCATGCTGGGATATGTTTCAACAGACCAAGATCTAAATGCTATATCTATATTTCTGCCTTTCTCCACAAGCTTAAGCAGTCGCGTGCGTTCCGCTGGAGACACTTGGATGTGTGGTACGGCCCAATCGATAGAGTTTATGGTTAAATTAACTGCTTGAGGCTGCGCACTCGCATCTACGATCGAGTTAATGTACGTATTTTCTAAAACTATAATTAACTCTTGTTTGGAGTTTAGAAGTATACGGTGATAATCCTCAGCGAAGCCGAGGAGATGGCTTAGCGGAACACAGATTTCGAAAACACCATCGGCTGTTAGAGGCAAGCTATAGTTTTCCTCGAGACACCATCCCTCCATTTTGCTGATGGCGTATTCATCACGAGTTCGTGAAAGATAATTCTTCACTGTAGATACCACTCCTAGTGATCTGGTCTGATCTATAAGAACGCCGTTCAGTTCAAATCCTATCCGATTGATCATATGTAATACACCATTGTTTATAATCTTTGCATGGTCCGGTTTCCGTCCGTCTGCCTTTACGAGTTTTCCACGTATACGCAAAAAGGATTTTGAGATGTTTGTGTATGCATCATGATTTTGAATCACTATACGGATTTCAGAGTTGGGGGCATAGGGTCCATTTAAGTATGGTTTGTAAATATGCAGTTCAGTTTTTGAAATAGAATCCTCAAATTGTGGTGCTTGCTCGACTTCAAGAACGGTGTTCTCCATGAGGATAAACTCTAAATCCAAGTTTTTTAAGGAATCTCACGTTAACAGATGTTAGCCGCTTGATGTCTCGTCGTCTACTGGATAAGGACACACCTGAACCGCTCCATTTATGCTTAGAAAAATATTTCACTCCCATTGTTTTTTCAAATGCAGTCTTAGAGTTATTTCTTCCTTTCTTAGGTTAACTAAGCGTCCTTCCTGATCGACTATTTGAATGTCGAGCTCCGATATCGATTGAACGGTAACTGGGACATAAATGAGCGTGGTAGGTCGTTCATTTATCTTATATCCCGGAGGTACTATGGGGGAAAATTCATGAATAGTATTGTTTAATTTACCATTCAAGTATGTGTATCCCACAGCATTGCTTGTAATTCGTATAACATTCACGGGGAATATATTTACAGGATTTGTCGATTCATGCAGCTCACCTGCTTTGTATACTTGAGAAGAAAATCCAAGCATTTCACCTAATGTTTTTTTTCCACTAAAATCCACATGTATATTCTTGCTGAACATTATGCACTCTAAGGTGTTGGGGTTGCCTCGTAATAGAAATGTTGAATCTGCAGGTAGGTTCTGTTTTATGTAAGCTTCCATGTCACTTATTTCATATGCACCTGTTGGTAATTTCATTTCATGATGTTCATTGTTTGCGATGTATCGAAAAACTTGGTTATTTTCATCAATGTTCGGTATCGAGTTATATGTTGTCAGATCGATCAATGCCATTGTCCACTCTCCATCCAATTGCAAGGGAGGGAAGTAGTAGGTTCTCATAATCGAGCTCTTCCCAGTTAAAATTAATGTTATTGACATTTTGTCTAGTTTACACTGCGTTTCGCGTTGTGTGTGGTCTCTCTATAAACACTCTGTCGCATATGTGGCTTATGATAACACTAATGCTTCTTATATATTGATACTAAAAATCTGAAGCATAAGTGACCGCAATTCCATGAATGCAACTTTTGTTGCCTGTCATAATTATAGGTTATGTTGCACTTGTTTAAATATCGTATCAGTTCCACTGGTGGAGGCAAGTCTCCGAAGCTATCGTAATATTCAACGTTAGGACCGGTCTTGACATAAGCAGTCCAATGCGTTCCCGGTCCTTTGGATGAGTCTAGATTCAAAATAGCACTTTCATTACGCAATGGTTTCTTAGGTAGCGAATCGCGCATGTATATTTGTCTAAAGTATGGTATTTTCAATTCTTTTATCGCCTTCATTAACTCGAGGTTTGTAAGAGCTCGCTTTGGTAAGTTTTTGATTATCGCTTCCAGCTCCCGTAAAATTTTTCTTTCTTCTTCTTCCTCTTCGCTTTCCCCCACCACCCGACTGTGGGTAGGGGCGTAGATAAAGTCCTGAACCGTTTTTTGCTGCACGTGCTATCGCTTGCATACGTGCCTGACTCCGGACATCGGAAACAGTTTTAGCAACACCCGCAGCTCCACCAATTAAGCTGCCTAATGCAGCGAGTGCTGGAAATATAAATGGTAATAGACCACCCTTCTTCCCCAGGGCTTTCCTGACAGATTTACGGTTTCTCTTCTTTGATGATGATGAAAATCTTAAACCTGCACCAAGCTTACGTTTCACTCTCATAATCTTGTTAACGGTCCACGCGGATACTCTCTGTCCAAATTTAGTTTCGGGAGACTTTCTAATCTTCTCGGCCGTGTCAGCTAATATTTTATCCGCTTTATGTCTTTCAGCCAAGTTATTACTATTCGCATACACAATATCGTGAAGACGACACGCCTCGTCTAGTGCATTCACACCACGATCACCTCTTGCTAGTCTCTCGGCTAGTCTCGTGCCAGGTCCACAGAAATTGTAGCCCGGAAGATGTGCCTCGAATGGTAGCTTATTTATAACAGAATTAACTAAGCCTGAACCTCTCTTCCGTCTCATACAAGACATATCAAGACACTGAGTGGTTTCACTATAAGGATGACTGTTTTATAGTGTTTAGGTTTAGTATTAAGAATGGAGGTTGTTCAACAACAGCTCGCTTTACCAATTTCACTAATTGATGATGATGTGTTTAGTAAAACTGAAGAACGTCATGGATCTCTGTTACCAAATACCATACGGTGTATAGTGTCAGGTCCTTCGAATTCTGGCAAAACTTGTCTTATTCTTTCACTTCTAGAACACCCCAATGGGATACGTTTTGAGAATGTGTATTTATATAGCAAGTCCCTAGAACAACCAAAATATCAACGTTTAGCCCATGTGCTGGAAAATGTCGGGGGAGTGAAATTATTTAAATTTCGAGAAAATGCTGATGTTTTAGACCCCAGTCAAGCCCTCCCCAACTCTGTGCTAATCTTCGATGATGTTGCTTGTGATAAACAAAGCATTGTTCAAAAGTATTATTCTATGGGGCGACACCACAAGATCGACTGTTTCTACTTGGTACAAACTTATACCCAAACCCGAAAGCAATTAGTGCGAGATAATTGTAATCTAATAATTTTGTTTAAAATGGACGATCTTAATCTAAAACATGTGTTTTCCGACCATGTCGGTACAGATATGAGCTTTGAGAGATTTAAAACTCTTTGCGGTCACTGTTGGAACAGTCCTAATGAGCATGGTTTCATTGTGATAGCTAAAGATTTTCCTCTACATAAAGGGCGTTACAGATGTGGTTTTGATCAGTTTATTGTGATAGGTTCATGAATCATGATGTCAAAGTTCGGTGGTGGTGGACTTAAACGATCGCACGACTCATGCATGACGTTTACTCGTGAAGGGGACTGCGACTTAAGCTGGAAACATTTGAAGAGAGTTGGTGATCCTAAACAAGATGGTGATGCTGCTAATAAGAAGTATGTTGACGCAGTAAGCGGGGCTTTTACACATGCTTTGCATTCGATGACTGATGGTATGACACGACAAGTTACAGATATCAACAGATCACTTACTGTAACAAGAGATGTGCAAGTGGGGATTATGGAGTTCTTGCGCAATATGGAGGCTAAAGAACAGCATTTAATTGCTCAATTAAATGAAAGTCTTTCAGCTGTGTCGACAAAGTTGGGTGATATGTGCACCTCGTTGGAGAGCAGGTTAGATTTATTCGCACAAACATTTATAGAGGAACTAAATGATGCACTAAATGCTAACATGGTTGAGATGGTATTGAAAATTAATGCTGGAATTGTACAACAGCTTTCACAAATGAATCGCACTGTTGGTGTTTTGACGATTACTCCTGATGAATATTCTCGCGGTGTGTTGTCTAAGAAACCTTCACCTCCAAAACCAGCACCTGCAAAAACAGCATCTTCAAAACCAGCACCTCCAAAACCAACACCTCCAAAACCAGCACCTCCAAAACCAGCACCTCCAAAACCATCAAGCTCTAGACATGCCTAGATCACTCACGTATTGATGCTAGTTGTATATAAAAGGGTGATATGCTATCGCTAACTCTGCAGTCATGTCTCTTGAGGCTAGTAAGTTGGAGCGCGTCATAGAAAATGTTCGTGCAAAGTATCTACTTGCCAAACGAGCTCGTTTGGAGAGGGATGCAATTAATGAAGAAATATTCAAGTCTGTTAATTCGCGTTTGGATAAACTTGGACCTACTACATCGCTCGCACAGTCTATCGATACTGTGAAGCAGGATTCTGCGGAAGAAGCTACTGTGAAACAATATTTAGAATCAAGCGACAGTGATGACTCGAACGCTATTCCTTTAAAACATCACGGTGTTCCATATGATGATTCTTTAGGTGGAGTGCAGTCTTATTTGCAGAGCTACAACCTTCGCTCTGGTGATGGAACCTATGGTGTATCTAAACGACATAACCGCTGGTTTTTAGGGGACACGGAAGTATTTTTTCACGATAACAATATGATTCGCGTTAAAGATGAACTAATACAACCTGCTCCTGGTTTATTTGAACTTTTATTTCGCAGAGAGCCGCATACGTACTCGGAATCGGCCCTTAAACAATATGGTAATCTACTAGAGCTTACAAATGCTTATTTTAAAAAGAATGATCCTGCAACAAATCTCTATAAAAGCACGTCACATGCGAAATTTGATATCATTAAGCAACTGTTTCCACATATTGGTTCGCAGCAACGAGGAAGTGGATTGTTACATAAAACATTGGATTTAGGTCGTAAACGAGAGTTCATTTATTGGAACGAGTCCTTGGGTGTATCATGTGCTTCCAAGATGGTGGGGCTGTTGAATCCAAGATGGCGGAGAATTGTTTAAAGGTTGTAATATTTTTTTAAATTTAAATATCGCGCCCTCTGGTAGCAACACTTGTTACTAAATATATCGATTAGCATTCGACCTATCGAATGGTGCTGCGCCCTGGCAGCTGAAATATGAAATAAAAGTAAATATATCGATTAGCATTCGACCTATCGAATGGTGCTGCGCCCTGGCAGCTGAAATATGAAATAAAAGTAAATATATCGATTAGCATTCGACCTATCGAATGGTGCTGCGCCCTGGCAGCTGAAATATGAAATAAAAGTAAATATATCGATTAGCATTCGACCTATCGAATGGTGCTGCGCCCTGGCAGCTGAAATATGAAATAAAGATGGCGACGGTGGCACACTCTGGTAGCCAACTTGAGAATCAAGATGGCGGCGCCTCTGGCAACTAATTTTTGAATTTGCCGCGCGATACTAGCGACATCTACCAGCCAACTTGAGAACCAAGATGGCGGCGCCTCTGACAACTAATTTTTGAATTTGGCGCGCGATACTAGCGACATCTACCAGCCAACTTGAGAACCAAGATGGCGGCGCCTCTGGCAACTAATTTTTTAATTTGGCACCATCTGGTAGTCTGTGCTGGAATTAAAGATGGCGGCTGTATAATAATTTTAATTTCAAATGTGGCGCCTTAGGTATGCATTAAGGAAGGCAAAAACACCCTCCCCCATTTATTATAAACTTGCCGTCAGTACGTAGCATATATAGATTATTTATTCCACCATATTCCAATTGGTCTCGTGGTCTAGTGGTCAAGGCGTCCGCCTCGTAACCACGACATCCTGGACGTTTTCACGTCCCATGGATCGAATCCCAGCCTCGGCACTGAAAATATTTTAGTTAAAATAAAATAATACCTGCTGCTACCTGGTGGCGACCAACAGAACTATATGACGTCACACAAGATGGCGGCCTCCAGCAGCCGAAACAAGATGGCGACCAGGAAAAATCAAGATGGCGGCCTCCAGCAGACGAAACAAGATGGCGGCCAGAAGAAATCAAGATGGCGGCCTCCAGCAGCCGAAACAAGATGGCGGCCAGAAGAAATCAAGATGGCGGCCTCCAGCAGACGACACAGAATCATGACGTCACGATTCGAAGTTGGTGGAAATTTCTAGAAATACAAAATGGCGGATTTGCGGATTTGCGGATTTGCGAATTTGAGATTTGCGAATTTGCGAATTTGAGATTTGCGGATTTGCGGATTTGCGGATTTGCGGATCTCCGGATTAGCCACTGGATTAGCGGATTAGCCACTGGATTAGCGCATAAAAAACTGGATTTGCACATAAAAAACCATAAAAAATGCGTAAAAAACCATAAAAAATTGGATAATCCCCGTATTACCCCGCTCCCCCCCTCGCCTATGTTCCAGAGTCGGCACGCTCTCCCTACTAGCAACTCACGGGAAATTAAATTACATTTAATATTTCACGATTTAAATTTTTAATGTAAATGAATAACTCATTTCTCTATAGTGCCGAGTGCTGGGTACACACTCGCGGCTCCTTTTGGCCCACGCGGGGCGCTAAATTTTATTTTCAGGCCTTTATTAGCCCAGGCGGGGCTATAGTTTATGCTAGTTGTTTTCCCCAGATACTTTTAATAAAATTACAGGTATCATCGCAGTGTTTATTAATACTATGCGCTCTTTCCCTCATCGGACTAACTGTACACTATTATATGCCTCCTTGGTCAGCCGGGTATGTGTGGCCTTGGAGCTTTACACTACACTCAAACAACGAGATTAATTAGGCCATTTTTGCGCAAACTCCACACGCCTCTAAATACAGAGATCACGACACCTTCATGCATCAGTTAGCCAACTAACTGAGGGGAAAGGGTGACCTCCCCCCGCCTGACATCTACACTATTAAAAATAGAGCCAAGCAACATGCGACAGCTATTTTACAACTTGCAGGACCGTGAGCCATCATTAATCTTAAAATCGCACACTTCGCGCCCCGCCGTCGTTTCCAATGATTCGAACAAAGTGACGGGGTCGCATTATTTATATTGGCAACCACATAGCGAGTTATGGGAACATAATAGTTCCTGGTATCGCTGTCACACGCTCTCGGCCGAGCATATGAGGAAAGGGCGGCGTGCCGAGCTAATCCGTACGGGTCCGTCTACCTCTGCGTGCTACCATAGAAGTTCTGTTCCGTGAGATCCGTCTCTGATTACGTGATCCGTCTCCGTTTCCATGAGTGCCATTGTAGAACGGGCCTTAAAAAGAACCGTATCATTATGTTTTTTACAACTGACTTTCTGAATTATGAACATGACTTTTGTTGCCTTATTTTGGATGTCAGGAGCCACAGGAATGAAATTTATTAGGAAATGAGAATTTAAATCGTTAGAGTTAATACATTTTTCGCAGTTGGAACTTTGTTTGCAATAACATTATTTCTTAAATCACGCCTTATTTGAGTCGTGAGCCGGCTCGTGTAAGCAATTTAGCCTTGCGTACATCTTGGATACAACTGTTTCTTAGAACACGCTAGGATTCAAAAACTGTATTTGACACTTCATCGTCGCATTTAACAGCTCTCTTATATTTTCTGAAAGCAGTATCCCCTCGAGCCATCAATAACAAGATGCCGGTGCCATCTGTGCAGACGGAGTACGTGCCACACGCCGGGTTTATAAGAATAACTAGACCACTTTGTTAAGCAAATCAGTTTTATCAAACATTTTGATATTTCTGTAGCTAGAAACTTAGGTGCGCCAATGGAAAAGCATGGTAAATAAGATTGTGGTGCGATAGACCCGGTGCAGGGAGATGCCCATGGCACACAACTTTGTTAGAATTAGAGGTGATGATTAGGTCAAGCCACTAACTACCTAGATAGTAAAATAGACTTGAATCGAGCTTGAATCAAGCTTGCCATGACAAGCCTACAAGCTTGAATCAAGCTTGTCATGGCAAGTGTGTTAGCTTGAATCAAGCTTGATTCAAGCTAACTAGTTTACACTTGACAAGCTTGCAGCAACAAGCCTGCCATGACAAGCTTGCAGTAAGCTTGCCATAATGTGATTGAATCAAGCTTGCAGCAGGCTTGCCGCGACAAGCTTGCAGCTGGTTGCCATGACAAGCTTGCAGCAGGCTTGCCTTGACAAAATTGCAGCTGGCTTATCGTGACAAGCTTGCAGCAAGCTTGCCGCTACAAGCTTGCAGCTGGTTTGCCATGACATGTTTGCTGCTGGTTTTCCATGACAAGCTTGCAGCAGGCTTGCCGCGACAAGCTTGCAGCTAGTTAGCCATGGCATGTTTGCTGCTGGTTTGCCGTGACAAGCTTGCAGCTGGTTTGCTGTGAAAAGCTTGCAGTTGGTTTGCCGTGACAAGCTTGCCGCAGGCTTGCCGTGACAAACTTGCAGCAGGCTTGCCGTGACAAGCTTGCAGCAGGCTTGCCATAAGCTTGCAGCAGGCTTGCCATAAGCTTGCAGCAGGCTTGCCATGACAAGCTGTAAATGGCTTGACACTAGATGTCATGAGATGCTTGCTATGCAGCAAGCTAGTAGTGATGTGCTTGAAACAAGCTTATGACAAGTGTGCTTTCATATGCTTGTAGTAAGTCTGACTCAAATTATTATACTATCAAATTGGTTTTGCTGCAAATTTGCAGAAAATTTCAAGACTGCTATTAGTTGTCTGAAGAGTAAAATAAATTTTGTACAATCAGTGCAACACTGCTGCTGATACAGGCGTAAGAACACATAATGCTTATATTGTTCTGTCAATAATCATTATTGTACATCATTCTACAAAAAGCCAGCTGCAAGTAAAACAATTACAAATTGTCGATGTAGGACGTCAAGCTGCATTAACTCTCTTTCTACTTTCAAGAAAAAAAGAACATCAACTATCGAATAAATCTATTTGCAGATTAATGCTCCGATTAAAGCAAAAAAGACCTGGAAAAATAGTAAACCCGGTTTTGGACCTGTTTTCGACAAGGAATTAAATAAAATACTGCCCATCGTGTTATAATACACTAAAAAGTTAGTACCTACTCTTATCAAAATCCGTATACCAAGAGCTAAGATGTTATACATCAAAAGGTAATCAAGAATAAAATTATATTTTTAAAAACTAAAAACACACGCTTTAATTGTATGAACTAATAAGGAAAAAAAATCTTTAGTTATATTACTTTGTTCAACAGCGACATAATTAATTACAGCAGCTCTGTACAACGTCGGCGCTACAGGTCGTCAACCTGTGTGCGTAGTTAGCCCCCCAAGTACGAAAATGACATACTTTATAAATAGAATTGTTTTATCATCATTTGATCACATACAATTATCATTTGATCAAATTAATTTAAACAGATCCAGCCCGTCAAAAAAAGTGCGAAGTTAGCCCCCCCCCCCCCCCAAATTTCAAAATCACAACTTTTATTATTGAATCTGAAATAGGATCATTTGATCAATTTTTATCAACCAAAAGTACCATTTGATCAATCATAGTTTCATAAATATATCGAATTAAAAAAAACAACAGAAAACGCGAAGTCCCCCCCCCCCCCCCACACACATTTCAAAATCTCAACTTTTATTATTGAATCTGAAAGAAGATCATGTGATCAAGTTTGATCAACCAAAAGACCATTTTATCAATCATAGCTTGAAAAATATATCGAAAAATAAAACTCGAAGTAAGTCCATCCTCACATTTCAAAATCGCAACTTATACTAATGAATCTGAAAGAGGATCATTTGTAAAGTTTGTTTAACCATAATTACCATTTGGTCAATCATTTTTTAATAAATCTATCTAATTAAAAAAAAAAAGAAAACGCGAAGGTGACAAACCACCCCCCTCCTCCCCCCCCCCCCCCCAACATTTAAAAATCGCAACTTTTATTATTGAATCTGAAAGAGGATAATTTGTTCAAGTTTGATCAACGAAAATTACCATTTGATTAATCATAGATTCATAAATATATCAAATTAAAAAAAATCAAAACAGGATATTAGCCCCAGCCGTCCCCCGCCCCCGCCCCCCACATTTCAAAATCACAACTTTTTTAATATTGAATCTGAAATAGTATAATTTGTTTAAGTTTGATCAACCAAAAGTACCATTTAATCAATAATGGTTTCATAAATGGGCCTACATAGTTTTGAAAAATTAAAATGATAGTATAGACCTCCACATTTTTAGAAATTTTACTTTTGTTGATATTGTATATGAAAAAGTATCAAATGGTAAAGTTTTACAAAAGAAATTCCTTTTTTTAGATTTTTTTTTCAATTTAAATGCCTAGTTATCTCCCTTACTTACACTGTAGAAGCTAACTAGTGTACCCAATAAACGTTATTAATTTGAGTTTAATAACTTTCTACACGCTAGTTTTAATCTCACAGTGTTTGTGAATAAATAGTGTTGACAGATTTAGTATTAAGTTAAACTAGTATGTTCATGCTTTATAGTGATAATTATACCCTGAAATGACTTAAATTTCCATGTAATAGTTCGTGTATTTTCAGGTTTAGTTTTGTGTGTACGTTGATCAAGTACAATTGAACAATATATTCTGTTAAACAAATAATGTTAACTTGCTTTAACTAGTTTAAATCATTACTTAATAACTAAATCAAATGGAATTCGTTTAGTTTTCTGTCACTTAACCATTCAATTATTTTTTACGTTTAGTTTGATCTTTAAGATTGATATAATTTTTCTCAATATTCTATTTAATAAGAAATATTATGTATCAATTAATGACAAATAAGTTACAATATTTATGGGTTCAAGAAAATACGTAATTGCCAGCTAAGCTCACGGTCGGAAAGTTTGGACCTCTGAGTTTGTGAAACAAGAAATACACAGATAAAATACTAATGAAGGTTATTAAATAATGATCTGATTTTAATATTGTGTTACTAAAACAATTCCACCTGTAGTAAATACTAAATTTTACAGGGATTAACATTCCTATAACGTAATTTAACAGTTAGAGTTAACTGTTGAAAACAAGATAAGAATTTACAGTCCTTATACAAACATTTAAAGTGTGTGATAATTTAAGAAAATTCACTTTTTATAATTAAGTTCCAAATGTTGGTTGTTGTTTAAAACAGGGTTAAAATCATTGAAACAGGGATGGCGTTAACCAACCTCGGCAGCTGTAAACGAACGTTCATGAAGGTCTAGAATGATGTCTTGGATTAATCCCTGGAAACTGATGGTGTAAGTTCTTCAAACTCTTATAGCCTGCTGGACTACAACTGAAACACTACTCGTATATTTTTAATTGTGTAATGAGTTTTCGATGAGATTAGCCAGTATTTTTTTTCAACCACAGATATCTGCTTAAAATTACTTCGTTAATTAAAAAAAATACCAATTTAGTTACGTACCTTCAAAATTCAAAACTTTTAAAAATCGAATGCTATTTAATCAGATTTAATAAATTTTTAAGTTTCATTCTATCAGCAACATAAATAGTAATAGTTCTATCAGAACCTAAAATATTTTGTAAAAATCTATTTAAACGCATTTGTGACGTATTGAAAAATTGAAAAGCAAGTATCAGTATTATGATGTTATCTGATTTCTTAGGTACTACACACAGTTCAGATAAATAAAATAAAAATGCTTTCAAAGGAAAATACTTCAACATGATAGACTTAAACCAAGAATTAAAAAAAAGGCACAAACCTGTAAAAAATTTGTCCAAAGCTGAATTTTTGCACAGTGGTAGAGTTGACTATGCTTAATAACATACCGAAAGTTTACCGCTGTAGACCTTGTGCTTATCACCGAAAAATTGCATTTAATCCTAGATGACAGCGACTTACATCAGTCCATTAAAATGCTACCCATTTGTACAGTTTTTAATTTAGACTGTCCATAAAATTACCAAAATAGTCTTGAGACTCTAATACAGCCATTAATGTTGTAAAATGCATAAATTGTTAATATTAAAGATATGATATTAAGCGATTAATTCATGAAAATTTTTTTATCTTTGCCACCCGGTTAAAAATACGATTTACACCAATTTGAAGAGCCCAATGCGAAAAATGTCCAAATAAATGTTTTTGGTTATACCTTTAGCTTTAAGACAGTATATTTATAAAGAGTCTAACGTAATTAGTTGGCTCATTAAAGCGGCCCGAGCGTTGCAGTGTACTCCGGCCGTACTGATCTCTCACGGCCACCGCCGCGCCGGCGCGGCATTGCGACACACTGCGTACTGCGACACTCATTCAACTTGGTCTTACTTAGGGATTACTTAAAACATAGCTAATTCATATGATAGGGTATATTTATGTTACATGTATTGAGATATGCATTTTTTTCTTATATGAATGTTTTTTGATACAATAAAATTAACAATAAACGATTTCTGCTTGGAACTTGTAAATGAAAAACTCTAGAGGACCTCTGGTTTTATATATGCATGGATTTATTCTGTTACAACAATTTTATTATTAAAAATTATTTTTGTAGCAACTAAAATTTTTTTTTATTTCTGATACATTTTTTTTTTGATCAGAACAATGCAAAATTTTAATGTAGCCTGTATTCGAAAATATTAAAAATTATATATTTACTTCTTTAAAATCAGTTTACTACATAAAAATTGAATAAAACGATACATCGTAAATGTACTCTGAGTTTTTTTTTCACTTTTATAACATATTTCCTATAATAATAGGTATTATTTTTTTTTACAGAAAATAAATAAAACACGAGTTGTGTTGTAAAATGTATAGGTAGCATTACATATTTTTTTTATAAGTTAATGTATTTGAGTGCTGCGCCTAGCTGACGTCTTGGATTGATAGTGGCAAAGAGCGGTGGTGGATGTTTTTGCAAGAGTTTGACCGTATTTTATGACCCTAGCTTTGAGAGGGTGTTCGTCCCAGAAATCCTAACGGTTAAGGAAACTAGCCATTCTCTGTAGTCACGTACGGGTGTGCTACTCGCGCAAAATCGTCAAATATCACAACTTTCCGGGACGCTCGGTCATTTCTCGGTTAGCTCTGGTTTCACCACAGTAAACGGAACAAAATCTTGTCTGTAGTGATTTCATATTCCTATTACCGTAGCAGTATGGCGTTTGAAGAAAAAACAAGTTTGCTGTTATCTGAGAGCCTACTTAAAAAAAGTATTTATGGAGTTATTAAATTATTTACGAAACACGTTTTTGTGGATCGTTTGGGAAATTATCATTTAGGACTTAAATGCTCGTTATTGGTGTGATCACAAGGGTTACATCGGTAAACTTTTGACATGTTACTAAGAAACGTTCATTCTACAACTGTACAAAGTTTCTTCTTTGGGATAATTTTCCATGTATTAAAAACCTTTGTTTCTTAACAGCGACATTCGTCCCGACCCGAGCCAACTTTGGCAACCTCGCAGTAGTGCACACTATGCGGCTCGGATCGCTTCGGCGGTCAGACAAATTGTACCAGACTCTCAACAAATAAACTAATTTAAAGTTTAAGAACTTTGCAACTACTTTTATTTAATGTTTTCACATCGGGCTTTTCATGCGTATTTCCATTTGTGCCATTGTTTTTTTCATAACACCTCTCTCCTAATATTCAATACATATCATATTTAGTCAAACGTAGTGAAAGGTTTTTAAATTTAATCATAGAGATTAAGGCTGTTCAAGAGGTCCAAAAATTGTCCCTACTTCAGAATGACTTCAAACTGATACATCATTCACAGTAGCATGAAAACTGATGGCCGAGCACCCTGACAGCGCTGTATAAGACTCAGGGTCGCGCCGCTGGCGAGACAGCCTTCAAAGGGGGAGGGTAGAGGTGAGTCGAAAAGTATCAACCTGATACTTTGTCACTGATACGCGCCTGTATCAGGAACGGCAAACGAGTACACTTGAAAAGTATCAGAGACTTTAGTATCAGTTCAGTATTCACCTGGAACAACACCACGGCCAATGAACGCAGTACCAGGGGGGGGACACTTCATAGGGTATAGCAATCGCATTTTTCTAGTTGCTATACAGCTTTATCCAACATCTGAGCACAAAAATTATAATCAAAATACCACGTTGATTAAATAATTATTACATTTGTTTTAACATTTTATCAAATTTATGGCATAAATTGATATTGTTGAAATGAAAATAATATATTTACGTAAAAGAAAATAAACGAGTTTTCGTTGGCACGTTGAACCACTTGTTTATCCATCAACACCATAATTAATGGCGTCGGCGTTGAATTAAGTGATATTAGGTTAATAAAAAATTTCTAAGGAAATTTTGTTTCAATCATGTTGAAATAGTAATCTCGTTAAATAATATCAATGATTTCATGAACTGCTTTATAAATCACTTATGAAACATGCCTGATTCAGCTACGTGTTGTGTTAACTACTGCTACAACAAGAGAAGAGATAATAATAATTAACTTTACTTTAAGTTTCCGCTTGACGAAACTAGGTATGTGTAAATTATTAAAACGAAACAAAATAAAAGTTTTGTGTAATTAAAATAGTGATGAGCATTTTGTTTTCATGCCCTACAGAATTTCCTCTTTTTAGGTAGTGTGTAGTCGCACATTGAGGACAAGCACACAATACATAAATACTTAGGTACTGTTCTAAATGTCACTGAGTCTCAAATTCTGCTCAAACTTGCTGCTTATGTACTTTAATTAGTCTAAATGTTTTGTATGAATTTTATATTTAGGTCGAGAGGGAGGTGTGGGTAAAAATTTCGTAATGCGTATCCAAGTCTATCCCTTGATACTAATAAATGGCATGATCCTGAATACATTGATCCTGTGGTAATGATGCTTGCTGTTTTAACATTAATTAAAACAGCAAGCATCATGTGCCACCGGATAAATCATACATGATCATGCCAACAGGATCAAGGGATATACTTGGATACGTGATACGGAACAATTACCGAGGTGACGGTTGCGAAAAAATTAAGTGTCTTAAAGTTTTATGTTGAAATTAAGGTTTTTTTTTTTTTCTTAATTTATTGCTACACATGTGTCTTCAAGAAGTGAAGATACGATAAAGATTTGTACTTTCACCTAATCCATAAAGAATTAGATGCCATTGGTAACAGCTTCATTTCAGTTTTTGTGGAAAAATTGTACATCATAGGCAGTTAAATTTGCCAGAAATACACATTGCCTGTGTTAATGATTATATACTTCTGCACGTTTTTTTATGCATTTTGTTTGCGATTTGTAATGCAATTCGGTAGGTACCTACGAAAATCCTAACCTTAACTTCAATCAACGTGATTCTACTAGAACAGAAATTATTTCTTGGACATAAAAAAAAGGCAGCGATTTATTATAAGTAGTATACGAATGACGGAGCTGGGACAGGCGCCAGGCGGTGGTGCTTGGTGCCGACTCCGCCATCTTGGATTGTGACGTCACGGCGGCCATCTTGGATGGTTGTGACCTTGACCTTTGACCTTGACCTAGAATTTGATCCTCAAAATCCGCCAAAATTGGGCAAAATTTGCCCCAAAATTCCTCAAAAATCGCCAAAATTTCCATTTCTGTGGAAAAAAGTTCCGCCAAAAATTTTCAAAAAATTCCACAAATTAAAAATTTCTCATTTCGAGGGAAAAATTTCCCGTTTCGAGGGAAAAATTCCCGTTTTTAGTCCTTAAAAATCCCAGCGGCTGAAAATTCCTAAAACTGGCTTATGCATCCTTAACTCAAGCCTCAGTTAAGCAATTTCTAGGAATAAGGATACCATGACCGCCATCTTGGATTATGTCGCCACCGTTGCAATTTTAGTTACGGTCGCCATCTTTAAAATCTTCATTTACTATCCGATTTTAATGAATTTTTTTTTAAAAATTATAAAAAAATTTAAATAATAAAATTTTAATAAAAAAAATATTTAAAAAGCATACATTAACGACACGGAGCTCGGAGTCTGCGGTTCGAACCCGGTGGGTGCAAAAAAAATTAAAAATGACGACAGATCCTTCCCCCTAGGTGGCTGCTGGCAGACTGACCCCCACCACTTTTACCAATGCACATATACCATCAGGTAGTATGACGTCATGTCCACCATCTTGTCTTCGATGCTGGAAGCCAACATCATTGTATCGTCGGCTAGAGTGCGCTGACACCATGCTAGTTTAATTCTTACCCACTAGAGTGCAGTAATCATTTATTACTGTGACACCCGCCATCTTGTCATTTGGCCGCCATCTTGAAAATCCATAATTATTTAGCTAGAAATTCGGGAAAAGTTCCAAAATTCATTAAATAAATCACTCATTAATTTACATATTGATTCGATCGATTCCCGTCCTCGGTTCGATACCCGATCGTTGCAATAATGTTTAATCTTATGTAAAAATAATAATTTAAATAAACCATGTTCAACATTCGTAAAGAGACTCTAAATCCTCTACGACCACCATCCTATCAGACATCAAGACCACCATATTGGAAATGTGTAATTTTAATGCTAGAGATCCGGGAAAAAGTTCAGAAATCATTAAATAAATTTCCGATCAATATACTGATTAATTAGATCGACTAAGGTCCTTGGTACGATCTAGGATGATGCAAAAAAAATTAAATATAACATCAATTTAACATAAAAGTAACAGGTTCGAGGAATTAAACACCGCAAGTTCTTTTACAAACATAATATTTATTACATAATTTCTATTCTACTACAGGATCACTTACGAAAGCCAGCAATCTTATAATCATTTAGTTCCGCAGCGGTGTGAAATGACTAATTCTTAGCTCCAATCGGTTTATACTAGACAGAGTCCAGCCAGAACCTTTACGGACATAGTCCACCTCTTCTTGACAGAGTTTCTGGATACCGTTTTTAACAGTTTGCTTCACATCGTTAGAACTATAAATTACTGCAGCCGATGTCTTGAATGCACACTTCTTCACTTTGTCATCGAACGGATATGGCTTTCCATATATACAGTCCAACCACAAGTTATATTTCAAAGGTCCGTTTGTTGCTACATCATCAGTAAGCTGATTGATTATCTTCTGTCTGATATCGTCAAGAAAGTTACAACTGTCCTTCGACTCACCGAACGTATTTAGATAATAGTAGTCTTTCAACGTTCCACGAAATGCAGACTGTGCCAAGTAGAAGCCATTTCGTTCACTTGTAATGCTCCGAACACAGTCTTAGGTTTAGTTACATGTTCAGACGTCATAACAATCGGTTGCTGGGCATCTGTTTTTTTTGGTTGTACACTTTCGTGTCTCCAATCTAAAGCGAGGAGTCGAAATGTCGGCAGGTAGTTCAGCAGTAGGAGCACAGACTCCACCTTTACATTTTTTTTCGCATGATGTCGCAAACTATCGATTCGAGTAAACCATTCATGACAATCATCACATCGAAACTTTATACGAGAAGGATTCTTTTTGCATTTGCTCCGCTCATGTCTTCGTGCATCATGGAAAAATGCGAACGACGTATCACAGTAGCTGCAAGGATACCGTGCTGATGTAGACGAACCTTTCAGACCCGATCCAGATATGGACGTTGCAACAGTAGTACCATTTCCAGGCATACTCTTATGAACATCGATGCATCGCTGTTGCACCGAAACCTTTACTTTCTGCCGCACAGCAGGACCTTTACATGCCTTCATGTGCGTTTTCATATTATCTTTTCTGGCAAACTGCTTATGACATTTCTCACAAACAAACATTTTACGATATAGGTTCTTGACACATTCGCTCCTCTCGTGTCGCCGAGCATTGCTGTTGTTTGAGAAAATCTTGTCGCAGTAACAGCACCGATGTTCGCTAGTTGTCAAATCAGCATCCATTGAAGTCTCCATCGAGGTCGTATCGTCGATCGTCGTGGTTTCCTGCACATCCAGCTCAGTAGTTATTAAGCTATCTTCTGCTGGTGGTATCACATCTATTGAAATCTCCTCCAATGTTGACGTCGTCGTCGTTGCCAACGAGATCTGCTCCACCATTGTCGTCGCTGACGTCAAGGTTCCCGTAGACGATGGTACAACATCCATCGAGTTCGACGTTAAAGTCGGTAAAGATGCCATCGAGTTCTCAAGAACAGGTAATTACGCGACTTATGCACCAGATGAAATAATCTAGGTGATCCTTACACCGTCGACGACAGTAACAAACTGACCGACCTGCTGTCTAGGACTCGCTTATATACATGCACCGGATGGAATAATACGCTAGTCAAATCAAGAATCATTTACAATAATACTAGAGTCAAAACAACATAAAAAATAGAAGGACCAACAACGAAAAGGCAGCACATTCGGAAGCACCGACAACGAAAAGGCAGCACATTTGGAAGCACCGACAACGAAAAGGCAGCACATTCGGAAGCACCGACTACGAAAAGGCAGCACATTTGGAAGCACCGACAACGAAAAGGCAGCACATTTGGAAGCACCGACAACGAAAAGGCAGCACATTTGGAAGCACCGACAACGAAAAAGCAGCACATTTGGAAGCACCGACAACGAAAAGGCAGCACCGACAACGAAAAGGCAGCACATTTGGAAGCACCGACAACGAAAAGGCAGCACCGACAACGAAAAGGCAGCACATTTGGAAGTACCGACAACGAAAAGGCAGCACCGACAACGAAAAGGCAGCACATTTGGAAGCACCGACAAAGAAAAGGCAGCACCGACAACGAAAAGGCAGCACATTTGGAAGCACCGACAACGAAAAGGCCGCACCGCCAACGAAAAGGAAGCACATTTGGAAGCACCGACAACGAAAAGGTCGCACCACCAACGAAAAGGAAGCACATTTGGAAGCACCGACAACGAAAAGGAAGCACCATCAACGAAAAGGCCGCACCGCCAACGAAAAGGAAGCACATTTGGAAGCACCGACAACGAAAAGGCAGCACCGCCAACGAAAAGGAAGCACATTTGGAAGCACCGACAAAGAAAAGGCAGCACCGCCAACAGTAGTTGGAAATAGGGGGTTCAAGCACAGGCGCAGGAGCCAGGAGCCCGCCATCTTGGATGACGTCATCGGCGGCCATCTTGGATGACGTCATCGGCGGCCATCTTGAATGATGTCATCATGACCTTTAACCTTGACCTTTGACCTTGCTAATCTATGCTAATCTATGCTAATCTATGCCAATCTACGCTAATCTATGCCAATCTATGCCAATCTATGCTAATCTATGCCAATCTATGCTAATCCGTATGCTAATCTATGCTAATCTGTATGCTAATCCATGCTAAACTGTATGCCAATCCATGCTAATCCATCCGCCATTTTGTATTTCTAGAAATTTCCACCAACTTCGAATCGTGACGTCACCGTTGCACTTTGTGTCACGGACGCCATCTTGGATTTGAATTTTTTTATTTCGAACTTTGAAATTCGATGTAAACATCAACCACCATCTTGTTTTCGTCTGCTGGTGGCCGCCATATTGTTTTCGTCTGCTGGTGGCCGCCATCTTGTTTCGTCTGCTGCAGGCCGCCATCTTGTTTCCGTCTGCTGGAGGCAGCCATCTTGCAACGTCATATAGTTCTGTTGGTCGCCACCAGATAGCAGCAGGGATTATTTTATTTTTTTCTTTAACTAAAATATTTTCAGTGCCGAGGCTGGGATTCGATCCATGGGATGTGAAAACGTCCAGGATGTCGTGGTTACGAGGCGGACACCTTGACCACTAGACCACGAGACCAATTGGGATATGGTGGAATAAATAATCTATATATGCCACGTACTGACGTCAAGTTTTATGATAAAAGGGGGGAGGGTGTCTTTGCCTTCCCAAATGCATGAAATTCAAATTATTATTATACCATCGCCATCTTTAATTCCAGCACAGACTACCAGATGGCGCCAAATTCAAATATTAGTTAGGGAGTCGGCAGGCAGGTGTCGCATGCCGCCATCTTGGTTCTCAAGTTGGCTGGTAGATGTCGCTAGTATCGCGCGCCAAATTCAAAAATTAGTTACCAGAGGCGCCGCCATCTTGGTTCTCAAGTTGGCTGGTAGATGTCGCTAGTATCGCGCGCCAAATTCAAAAATTAGTTGCCAGAGGCGTCGCCATCTTGGTTCTCAAGTTGGCTGGTAGATGGCGCCACCGTCGCCATATTTTAGTTCATACAATCGATACCAGATGACGCCACCATCGCCATCTTTAGTTCCTAGTGTTGCTACCAGAGTGTGCCACCGTCGCCATCTTTAATTCCTAAAGTTACCGCCGGAGCGCGCCACCATCGCCATCTTTAATTCATAAAGTCGCTACCGGATGGCACCACTGTCGGCCATCTTTAATTCAAGGTATTGTCGCCGGATGGTGCCAAGTTTGAATTTAAAAACCTACAAGTGTTATGCAATGTGTAACCAGTCGAGATAAGTTTGGAACCTGTAGCCATATTATTATTATTATTTATTAATGTATGTTTATTAAATATGATAGAGTATTTATAAAATATTGGTGTTGTGTAGAGTCTCTCTCTCTTCTCGTAGTGGCGGAAGACATCTCGAAGGTAGTGTTAGAATTTATGTATTAAAGCAATCACTCTAGCTGAGGAGACTAATAACTTATAGTTACAATTAAATAATAGCGGCAATTAAATGTTTTGAAAGTAAAGCAAACAACGTAAATGTTAAACACATATTTATTTAAATCTTATTACAAACAGCAAGGGGTAAGAACAATCGATGATTTAAAAGAAGTAAATAACGAGTAATAAAATCACATAATATTCACACACTACACATCATAGTGACAAAGGCAACATTAACTCGAGACCCAATACCTAAATATTAAGCATAACTACAAGTTACATAGAGTATAATAAACTCTGAAATACATATTAAAGAGAAAATTGATATAAATAACATTATACTTTGCTCAATAGTTCCAGAAGTAATGAACGTACAGCTACACGGGCAATCTCAACAGTTCTTTCATCACTAGTGTTTTCTGTGGAACATACTTGAGTGGTGTCTTCACTGATCGGACCTAGATGACTGAGATCTCGGGTTCGACTCTTGCGAGATGTAGGAAGGCGAAGCTGACGCCGGCGTTTAGGCTGGACTGCTACTGATGTAGTAGGTGCTGGCGATGTAGCACCCATCTGGGTACAGGCAGTTGATGTCTGTACTGGCGAAGTCTGGCCACATGCAGATGCTGGTGGTGACCGAATAGCTGGTAGGTTGAATGCATGTGCGAAAACCTCTTCAGGTGTTGCAGGGAGAACTGTATCGTCTCTCATCATATTCACACTACAATGTCCATAGCCCAGACAGTTGATAACTTCTAGAAGTGTATCTTGAGGTCCTGGGTTTAAAACCTGTTTCACGTGAAACACAGCGTCACATCTCTCCGAAAAATGTTTTAAAACCCCGTCGATAGACTCACTGTAATCAACAGTACCTAGACCGGGCGTTACACTGGAGTATATCATGTTCGGTTGAAAGTTAGACATCTTGGTTAACTACTTCTGCTGTAGGTCCTTACACCACCACAGTTTCAGCTCGACTGCCATCGCACGAGGCGAGGGTCGTATTTAAAAATATATGTATCACTTGGATAAATATGTCTGTTATGCAATTCCATAGAGTAGAGCATTTATTAGAACAGTCCATTGTTAAAATTGTTTTCAGTTGTATACTATACTCTATGAGATGTTAATTGCTGATTCACTTACGTTTATAAAGTTAGACGTTAGATTTGCTCCTAGCATGAGATGCGATGTCCGTGCTGGTCTCCCCACAATTGATGGAGGTGACGGTCTCTCTTTGATTGATGTAGGAGGTGATTGACGAGATGCAATTGGCAGTGGTTCGACAGCGATGATTGGTGGTAACATTGGTTCACGAGCAGGTTGAATTGTAGGTACATCTCTAAAAACTTGATGTGCGGACTCTATTGGCGAACGATCACGCTCAGGGGATCGTCCCCACGGCTCTTCACGTGACCAGCGTCGCCCATGTTGTCTGCAGTACTCGATTTCAAACCAATTGTGTAGAAATGTTTCCTCATCCTCTGCTTCACTTGGTATGTCCTCTAAGGGTATGGTCCTAATACATTCACACGTATTCCGCCACAAGCTGTTGAAATCATTGTCATGGCGTGAAGACATAATAACAACCGCACGAACCTTCAAATTGCTTCTTAGCTTACAAATTTAACTGAAGGGTGTGAAGCGGTAGAGTCTACACAGTAGAAAGCTGCAGGATGTGTACCAATGATGGTTAACGTAGGTGGTGTTGTGAATAAACCCGTCACACTGTTCCTTTCAACTAATAACTGCCTCCGGATCGGTGTTGCGCCGCAACTCGCACCTTACTGAGGAATAGTCTGGTTCCGAGCTTATAGTTTCAGTCGCTGATGCAGCCTTAAGCGCTTCTAATGTTGTAGGGAATGTACTGTCAGGTCTTAGATAATGGACGACACAATCTACCTTGTTGCAGGATGTCTCGATGATGTCTGGAGCCTCCTCGTCACAATCACTGGTCCAGTGATGACCGAAGTTGCAGACCTCTAGTTGAAAGTATCCATCCTCGGTGATGTAGTTCACACGGCGAAATCCCGGCGTTACTTCCGCATACTTTGCAGACGGATCGAACGGCATTTGCTTGAATTTGTAGCAGCAGCACTATACCCACTCGACTATGAGTTGACTGCTGTGTCTAGGGTGTTGATGTCAATTTATACCGTTAGGACCCCCCTCCAGTCCAGTCACATGTACCGTTGCTTCCGTTGTTGTCCCCACCGCCTTGCTGACGCCCTCCAACATTCCAACGCGGTGATCAACCATCCAAGCCCTAAGCATGCTTGCATTGTGTCTTGAGATCGGACCTGGACATGTATTATTGCACGTGTACAATTTATTTAATTCTTTCAATGATGGACAGTCATATTCTGCTTGTACATCTAATATTAGCACATGATGCTTACAATAGCTAGCCAGCCACCGTTTCTGCTCTATTCCTACAACCAATACAGGTCCGGTCAGATGACTTGTCAATATGTTGGGTATTGAAGCATAAGGAAAGAGTCCGTGTTCCCAATGTAAACCATGAAAATTTCTAGTGAGCCAAGCATTTGTTTTTTGATGCTTCCTGGTGAGATATCGCCATTCAAATGGAGGTTGAAAGTTACGTGTTATTACATTTCCTTCTTCATCTGCAATGCTAAGTTCCTTGATAATAAACCCATACTGACTTGAGAAGCCTTGGAGGTTTACACATTTCGTCATGGCGGTCGAGACGAGACTAAGCCAATATCCTTTCTAGGTCAGTATTTTAACAGTTTTGTCTCTTGGGTTATACGATACAAGTCTATCATGTAGTATAATCGCAAAGGCTTGAGTTAAAGCAGGGATGTTCCTTGAAGTTGTAACTTCAATTTTGCAATCTATTACATTTGAAGCAATCCTTTCATCCTGGCGAGATACATCAAACATAAACAGAGTTGCTCTGTCTTTGAAACTTTGAGGAGTCAAAAGCGGTGCACATTGCCGTCCATAGAAACTCGACTGGAAGTTTGCATACATGTTATATGCAAGTAAGTAATATCCATTAGTGAAATTGTTTTCTAAATCAATGTAGGGGTAGCTTTCTGAGTTGAGGTATACTTTGATATTCTTTACGTCGCAGTGATCAAATCTCGATTTATCAGCATTAATGGTGTTATGTCTAGCAGTTTGAAATGCTACGATTATATACCGTGGCTTCTCTGTGGAAAAACTCGATTTCACATTCCAAGAAATTGTTTGAGCATGTGGTAAACTAGGATATGATTCTATGCTCCACGATCTAAAAGCTAGGTCGATATTTTTTCCCTTCTCCACCAGTCGAAGAAGCCGTGTTCTTTGGGATGGTGAAACAGTGATCTGTGGAACAAGCCATTCGAAGCTATTTAGAGTTAATGACACTTGTTGTGGTTGGACACTTACATCTACAATGGCATTAGTAAATGTATTTGCCAATACTATCACTAGCTCTTGCTTTGCATTTATGATAATATGCTTATAGTCTTCTGCGAATCCGAGCAGATGGTTTAGTGGCACACAAATCTCAAACTGTCCAGCTGCAGTAACAGGAAGGCTGTAGTTCTCTTCGAGACTCCACCCTGACATTTCACTAAGTCCAATTTCATCACTTGTGCGTGACAAGTAGTTTTTCACGGTAGATACAGTCCCCACATCTCGACACTCATCAATCTGAACACCATTCAGCTCATATGCTATCCGACTCATCATATGCATTATTCCATTGTTTATAATTTTTGCATTATCCGGTGCTGTACCATCTGCCTTGGTGAAAGTGCCACGTATGCGTAGAATGCTCTTGGAGATTAGAGTGTAGATATCAGCATTTTGTATTGAAATTCTTACCTCAGAGCTTGCTTCATAGGGACCATGTAGGAATGGCCTATAAGAATGGTATTCACTTTTGGTAATGTCATCATCGTATTGTATCGGCTGTTCAATTTCTAAAATACTATCGGCCATTTTGATTAACTTTATACCCCAAATTCTTAAGTAAGCGTACGTTTACACGTGTTAGTCGCTTGAGGTCTCGTGATCCACTGACTCTAGGTTTCGTCACTCCCCTACCTTTATACAGATTAAAGTATTTCACGCCCATATTTCCTCAGATGTAGACGTAAAGTGATTTGTTCGTTTCGAAAGTTAATTAGGTAACCGTCCTGGTCAACAACCCGCACAATCAGTTCCTGTATTCTCTTGACGGTGACTGGAGTATTAATGAGACTTTTTGGTAGTTCCGTTATTTTATATCCGGGTGGTACAAGTGGAGCAAACTCATGTAGCGTGCTGTTTACCTTTCCGTTGAGAAAACTGTTGCCGACGATATTGGTTGTAATACGTATGACGTTCACTGGAAGGATATTCACAGCCAGTGTTGATTCATGTACTATTCCTTCCTTGTAGATTCCAGCTTCAAAGCCAAGCATGCTTCGTAGAGTATCATTTGCACGAAAATCTATTGCTGCATCACTATACATTGCACACTGTAGTGTGTTGGGGTTGCCTCTTAGTGTGAAGATGATGTTAGCTGGTAGCTTTTGTTTCACATACATCTCAATGTCCGCAATTTCATAACTGCCTGTTGGTAGAATCAGCTCGTGGGACTGCTCTTCACCCTTTAAGATATAACGAAAATAATGGTTTGTTTCATGTACATTAGGAATGCTATTATAGCTGTGAAAGTCGACAAGAGCCATTTCCCACTCTCCACCACTAAGTTCCAATGGAGGAAAGTGTGTGGAACATAGTTCCGAACTGTTTCCCGTTAGTATTAACGTAATCGACATTTCAGGTTATACGATTACGTCTCTCTATGTGGTGCCACTTTCCCTCGTTTTTGAACTGTGAGCCTAAACTCTCACTTGTGTTTCTTATATACAGAGAGCAGAAACTGTATGCATAAATGACCACAGTTCCATGAGTTTATTCTCTGCTGCCTAGTATAGTTGTAGGTTATATTTGATGGATTCAAATATTGTCTTAGTTCCAGGGGTGGAGGTAAATCTCCAAAACTATCGTAATATGTAACATTCAGACCCTTCTTGCTAAAGGAAACCCAATGACTTCCAGGGCCTTCAGAGGAATCTAAATTAATAATAGCACATTCGTTATGCCATGGTTTTCTTGGTAGGTTGTTCCTCATAAACACATCTCTAAAGTAGGGAATTTTTAATTTTTTTATTGCTATCTTTAAGTCTACATTGGTAAGAGGTCGTTTCGGTAAGTTATTTATTATTGTTTCTTGTTTCCCTTCTTCTTGCTTCTTGGTTTCTGCCTTCCTCCTCCTCCCATCACTGGGTAAGGTTGCAAGAAGAGGCCGGACCCGTTTTTTGAAATGTGTGCTAGTGCCTGCATTTTAGCATTATGCTGAGCATTTTGACTTAGCAATTTCACCTGGTTCTTAGCAGTGTTAACAGATTTGGCTATGCCTGCAGCTCCACCAATCAAACTACCTAGCGCAGCCAATGCTGGGAAAATAAAGGGCAACAGTCCACCCTTCTTTATGGGTGCTTTCCTATTCTGTTTTTTCTTCATAGGTTTGTGTCTTATGCCCGATCCAAGTTTACGTTTAACACGCATGATTTTATTTACACCCCAAGCCGCAACTTTCTCCCCGAATTTCGTCCCTGAATTCTTTGCAATTTGCGCAGCTGTGTCTGCTAATATACCATCTGCTATGTGTCTGTCACTTAGATTATTGCTTTGCGAATAGCTAATATCATGCTGCTTGCATGCTTTGTCTAGAGAATTTATGCCTGAGTCACCACGTGCTAGTCGTTTCGATAATTTCGTCCCTGGACCACAGTATTGATATCCTGGCAGGTGTAGTTCAATTGGTAGCTTGTTAATAACAGAATTTATTAACCCTCCACCTTTCTGTACCTTCCTTCTTGCTCGAGTCATAACAACGAACTGATAGAATTCTTTATAAGTATGCCTGTTTTATAGGTTTACACTCAGTGTCATGGAGCTCGTAGCACAGAGCGAGTCGTTACCAGTATGCATCACTAATGATGATGAAATAGATGCTTGTGATTCGCGACATGGGTCTTTATTACCCTCAACTGTTCGATGCATAATCGCAGGCCCATCCAACTGCGGAAAAACGTGTGTACTACTGAGTTTACTAGAGGAACCAAACGGTCTTCGGTTCGAAAACGTGTACCTATACTCGAAATCACTACAACAGCCAAAGTACTTGCGCTTAGCCAATGTTCTACGCTCGGTGGAAGGAGTGAAGTATTTTCCATTTAACGATAATACCAATGTGGTGCCCCCTGACGAAGCGAAGCCTAATTCGGTGATTATTTTCGACGATGTTGCGTGCGAGAAGCAAGGCATAATTAAAGAGTACTTTTCCATGGGCAGACATGCCAAGGTAGACTGCATATACCTGTGTCAGACATATAGCTGTATACCCAAACATTTGCTCCGCGATAACGCAAATTTTATAGTACTTTTCCGCATGGACGAACTTAATTTACGTCACGCTTATGATGATCATGTAAACACAGACATGGCATTTAATATTTTTAAAGATATGTGCTCATTATGCTGGAAACATGAGCATGGGTTTCTGGTGATTGTAAAGGACAGTCCCCTACTTAAAGGACGATATCGTTGCGGTTTCGACCACTTCATAGTTGTGCATCATTGAAGAATGAACAATAGCGTCTCCAAGTTTGGTGGTGGGAGTCTTAAACGTCAGTCTGAGTCGTGTTTGATTCCTACATATGATGGACAATGCAGTGCGGATGGTAAACGTTTGAAACGCGTGGCTACACCTAAAGATCCTGATGATGCTGTTAATAAAAACTATGTTGACGGTATTTCCGGATTGATTACTCATGCCTTAAGAACCATTTCGGATGAGTTGAAGCAATGGTTTACTGGACTCAATAGCTCACTCACTAACATGAGAAGTGTACAATTAGAGCTTACCAACTACTTGCATACTATGGAAACGAATAAGCAGCACTCTGTGGATCAACTGAATAAAAATCTTTCTGAAATGCTAATAAAATTAAGTGACATGTTTACTTCGGTGTTGGAAAATAAGCTCTTTTCATTTGAAGGAAAGTTGCGTGAATCGATTTTGACTAGTGTTAAAGATGTGCTAACATCAAACTTAACAGATGCTTTCCAGACAATAAGTGTAAGTAGCATAGATAACACTCAGCGGTTTACACAAATGGCTCGCACTGTCGATAGCATGAAGAATGATATACATAAATTACTTTCTCTCATCAATACAGGTTCGAAGCCTGCTGCTCCTAAACCAATAGCTCTACCGAAGCCTGCGACTCCTAAACCAATAGCTCCCCGTACTAAGCCTAAGACATCGTAGGATGTAAAGCTGGGTACACAAGTGCGATTGCCCTCACTTTTATCGGTTCGGGTTTAGAGCTATATAAGACTTCAGTTATCTCGTTTGTCTTCTGTTATGTCGTTCGTGGCAGATAAGCTAGACCACGTCATTAAGAATGTACGTGCTAAATATTTATTAGCAAAACGAGCTCGCCTAGAGCGTAATGAAATCAATGAAGCTATTTTTCAACCAATTACTTCCCGACTTGAAAAGGTAGCACCTGTGCCCATTGTGAAACAAGAACCCTTACAATCTACTTTTAAAAACCCTCAACCTAAGGCTACATCTAGTAGCAGCGATGATGATTTACCACTGAATCTATGGTATAGGAAACATCAGAATTCTGAACCTACTACATCAGATGAATCCAATACCGATGAAGCACAAACATATCTAAGTAATTTTAACCCTAGAGTAAATGATGTCATATATGGAGTATATCGTCGCAAAAACAGATGGTTTATAGGAAATTCAGAAATATTCTTTCTCCCCAAAAGTGAGGTACGTGTGAATGATGAAGTTTTTCGGGCTGCACCTGGCTTATACGAACTACTATTCACACGAGATCCATCTGTATACTCCGACATGGCCTTAAAACAGTATAGACATTTACTTGAAATCACGAATGGATATTTTAAAAATAATAATGCTTTGACTGGACAGTATAAGACATTGGAACATCCAAAATTCGGCATTATATACCACATGTTTGGAGGTATCGGGTCGCAGTGGAAAGGTAGTGGACTAGTGCAAAAAACATTTGATTTGAAGCGCAAAAGAGACTATATTTACTGGGATGATCCAAACGAGTTAGTTTCTCGACTTCGCTTGTTACTGGCTTCACAATCAGCCGGACATAGTGGTCACGATAACGAAATACTCTCTATTCTGGAAGAACTGCGTGAAGCAGGTTACATATCATGAGTAAAGCTGGGATTGCCCGAGAGCTTCATGCTCCTGCAAGACGGAACTACAAACGTCGTAAGGTTATAGTGTATGGTCTTAATGATTTATTTCAGGCAGACCTTGTT
The DNA here is from genome assembly GCF_032445375.1 of Bacillus rossius redtenbacheri. Taxonomy (NCBI): domain Eukaryota; kingdom Metazoa; phylum Arthropoda; class Insecta; order Phasmatodea; family Bacillidae; genus Bacillus; species Bacillus rossius. The sequence goes on along the minus strand of NC_086330.1, from coordinate 190,375,984 downwards.
GAGATGATTCCATATTCACGAATAAACAAGGGCTTCAAGTACATGCTAACAGTCATCGATGTGTATAGCAAGTTTGCCTGGGCCAGACCTGTACAATCGAAGAATGCAGCCGATGTAACCAAGGCTATGGCAGACATTCTGCGTGATGGGCGCATACCGTCACACCTACAGACAGATCTTGGCAAGGAATTTTACAATGCAGCCTTCAAGGCTTTGATGAAAAAGCATGGTATCAATCACTACTCCACATTTAGTAATGTTAAAGCTTCTGTAGTAGAAAGGTTTAACAGAACATTGCGCACCAAGATGTGGCGTCAGTTCACAGTTAATGGTAATTACAAATGGTTGGATCTTTTGTCGAAACTTATAAGTGAATATAATTCCACAGTGCATTCTACCACGAAAATGAAGCCTAAAGATGTAAAGGATGATCGTCTGCTTGGGACTGTATTCACCAACACGAAGAAGAAAGATACACGCAAGCATAAAGCTAATGTTGGTGACATTGTGAGAATCTCCAAGCAGAAAGGTGTCTTTGAGAAAGGTTTCACAGCGAATTGGAGTTCTGAACTTTTCCGTGTGACACATGTTCGTGAATCGGAACCCAGGACCTACTACCTCGAAGACTTGGACCACAAGCCTATTCGTGGTGGCTTCTATGCTGAAGAGATCCAGCCTACGATGTATCCGGACACATATTTGGTGGAAAAAGTTCTCAAACGAAGAAATGGCCGGTCTTTTGTGAAATGGTGGGGTTTCCCGTCTCAGTTTAATTCGTGGGTAGCAGATACAGAAATCGAGAAGCGCTAAAGGTGAATAACACCTCACTTACATTTTTTTTTTCAAGTACTAGTCATGATTATTGTTTATACATACATTACAACATTTAAAGTATGATTATCGCACAGGAATTATCTCATGTCATTTATGAAGTTGGGTAGTCTAAATATATATTTGGCTATTCAATTGTTCTAGCTCCTGTAGCATACGCCTGTTTTGTCTGCTGCGGGAGTGACGTCTGTGCTCGGGAAGAGGCTTTCATAGCAGCGCGTGTTCGGGCAGGAGGAAACACGCAGAGCCACTCAGGGTGTTTGTGCCGTCAACCATAGGCTACGTCATGTTTTTGGAATGTGTTGTGCAGGATATTTCGAGCGAGTTCTGGGGTCTCACAGCATCGCTCCACTAAAGTGGTAGTCCAAACTTTTAAAGACTTATGGAAACCGCCTGGATAAATGTATAAAACTGTATGGCAAATTCCATTGCGCCCATTGTAATGTTCAGCTACTTAAATTCTGGCTATTCGACCACCCATACTACTATGTATAATTGGGTCTCGAGTTAATGTTGCCTTTGTCACTATGATGTGTAGTGTGTGAATATTATGTGATTTTAATACTCGTTATTTACTTCTTTTAAATCATCGATTGTTCTTAACCCTTGCTGTTTGTAATAAGATTTAAATAAATATGTGTTTAACATTTACGTTGTTTGCTTTAATTTCAAAACATTTAATTGCCGCTATTATTGAATTGTAACTATAAGTTATTAGTCTCCTCAGCTAGAGTGATTGCTTTAATACATAAATTCTAACACTACCTTCGAGATGTCTTCCGCCACTACGAGAAGAGAGAGAGACTCTACACAACACCAATATTTTATAAATACTCTATCATATTTAATAAACATACATTAATAAATAATAATAATAATATGGCTACAGGTTCCAAACTTATCTCGACTGGTTACACATTGCATAACACTTGTAGGTTTTTAAATTCAAACTTGGCACCATCCGGCGACAATACCTTGAATTAAAGATGGCCGACAGTGGTGCCATCCGGTAGCGACTTTATGAATTAAAGATGGCGATGGTGGCGCGCTCCGGCGGTAACTTTAGGAATTAAAGATGGCGACGGTGGCACACTCTGGTAGCAACACTAGGAACTAAAGATGGCGATGGTGGCGTCATCTGGTATCGATTGTATGAACTAAAATATGGCGACGGTGGCGCCATCTACCAGCCAACTTGAGAACCAAGATGGCGACGCCTCTGGCAACTAATTTTTGAATTTGGCGCGCGATACTAGCGACATCTACCAGCCAACTTGAGAACCAAGATGGCGGCACCTCTGGTAACTAATTTTTGAATTTGGCGCGCGATACTAGCGACATCTACCAGCCAACTTGAGAACCAAGATGGCGGCATGCGACACCTGCCTGCCGACTCCCTAACTAATATTTGAATTTGGCGCCATCTGGTAGTCTGTGCTGGAATTAAAGATGGCGATGGTATAATAATAATTTGAATTTCATGCATTTGGGAAGGCAAAGACACCCTCCCCCCTTTTATCATAAAACTTGACGTCAGTACGTGGCATATATAGATTATTTATTCCACCATATCCCAATTGGTCTCGTGGTCTAGTGGTCAAGGTGTCCGCCTCGTAACCACGACATCCTGGACGTTTTCACATCCCATGGATCGAATCCCAGCCTCGGCACTGAAAATATTTTAGTTAAAGAAAAAAATAAAATAATCCCTGCTGCTATCTGGTGGCGACCAACAGAACTATATGACGTTGCAAGATGGCTGCCTCCAGCAGACGGAAACAAGATGGCGGCCTGCAGCAGACGAAACAAGATGGCGGCCACCAGCAGACGAAAACAATATGGCGGCCACCAGCAGACGAAAACAAGATGGTGGTTGATGTTTACATCGAATTTCAAAGTTCGAAAAAAAAAAAATTCAAATCCAAGATGGCGTCCGTGACACAAAGTGCAACGGTGACGTCACGATTCGAAGTTGGTGGAAATTTCTAGAAATACAAAATGGCGGATGGATTAGCATGGATTGGCATACAGATTAGCATGGATTAGCATACAGATTAGCATAGATTAGCATACGGATTAGCATAGATTGGCATAGATTAGCATAGATTGGCATAGATTGGCATAGATTAGCGTAGATTGGCATAGATTGGCATAGATTAGCATAGATTAGCATAGATTAGCAAGGTCAAAGGTCAAGGTCAAAGGTCATGATGACGTCATCCAAGATGGCCGCCGATGACGTCATCCAAGATGGCCGCCGATGACGTCATCCAAGATGGCGGGCTCCTGGCTCCTGCGCCTGTGCTTGAACCCCCTATTTCCAACTACTGCCAACGAAAAGGAAGCACATTTGGAAGCACCGACAACGAAAAGGCAGCACCATCGACGAAAAGGAAGCACATTAATTTGTCATTGACTCCAATATTCATTGGCTCCAATATTCATTAGCTCCAATATTCATTGTCTCCAATATTCATTGACTCCAATATCCATGAGCTCCAATATCAATTGGCTCGAATTGCTCCAAAAGGTTCCATCAGCCTTTTGGCTCCAACAGTTTTTTTGCTCCGATAGTCATTGGCTCAAATAGTCTTTGGCTACAATATTCATTGGCTCCAATAATCATTGACTGCAATATTCATTGGTTCCAATATTCATTGGCTCCAATATTCATTGGCTCCAATATTCAATGGCTCCAATATTCATTGACTCCAATATTCATTGGCTCCATCAGTCATTGACAACTACAGTCTTTTGGTCCCAAAAGTCTTTTGGCTCCAAATATATTAGGCTAGAATTCTTCGAGTCTAAGAGACTATGAGACCACATGGTTACAGAACTACGTGACTACGAATCTTCAAGTTTACGAGACTGCGAGGCTACAGAGCTACGAAGCCTCTAGTACACAGGTTTACGTGACTGCGAGGATACAGGACAACCAGTCTGCATGAGTACTTGACTACGAAGCTACTCGTCTACAAGGCTACAATTACAGCATCTGTTTTCGTCAGAATTTTCTCTTTTGCTCCAACTGCACCACCAGCATTATGTTATAAGATTACAAGGCCGCCTGCTTACGTAGCTTCAAGTCTACGAGGATACTTGGATACGTAGCTTCAATTCTACGAGGTCCTAAGACTTCATGACTACGCGACTTCGAGCCATGAGGTTACGAGATTACGTGACTACGAATCTTCATGTTTACGAGACTGCGAGGCTACAGAGCTACGAAGCCTCTAGAAAACGAGTTTACGTGACTGCGTGGATACAGGAATACAAGTCTGCATGAGTTCTTGACTACGAAGCTACTCGTCTGCAAGGCTCCAATTGACACATCTGTCTTCGATGGAATTTTCTCTTTTGCTACATCTACACCATCAGCATTATGTTATAAGATTACAAAGCTACTTGCTTACGTAGCTTCAAGTCTACGAGGCTCCAATACATCATGACTACAAGACTACGAACCACGAGGTTACGAGACTATGCGATTGCAAGTCTTCAAGGTTACGTCATCGCGAGGCTATAGGACTACGAAGCTTCCAGAACGCATGGTTACGAGAATGCATGACTAATTGACCGCATGGCTACGAAACTTTATGTCTCTAACTGACTACAATAGCACTATTCAGTGGTGAGAGTTAATTTATTTCATGCAAAGGTACTTGCTGCAAGCAGTTCCGCTTTTCAACATCAGATGACGTCATGTTTTGCTTGCAGGTAAAATAATATTTATTTATTTTATGCGGGATGCGGGTTGTTCACTATCGGTCGCATAAGAAGAATGGCATCGATAGTCTTCAAGGAGAAGGAAGTTCGTCCTTCCTGCTAGTGCTTCTCAGATTTCTCACGGTCCGCCATCTTGGATTGCGACGTCACGGCTGCCATCTTGGATGGGTGTGACTTTGACCTTTGACCGAAACCGCAGGAATGATCGCAAGCACACGGATTAACCATCATAATATTGATAAGAATATTCAGGAGCACACGGAGAAAACCATCATAATATTGGCAAGAATAATCAGGAGCACACGGAGAAAAACGACACATGTTTTCTTTGATATCATAAAATTACAGGAAAAAAATATTTAAAAATAAAAATAAATTAATAAAAAAATTTAAAATAAAAACAAAAAATACATAAACTGATTCTGCTAGCTTGTAAACTTATCATTGTTGAGCAAAGATAGAGTTCTAGTACAAGCCAGAATTTTATGTATTTTTTGTTTTTATTTTAAATTTTTTTATTAATTTATTTTTATTTTTAAATATTTTTTTCCTGTAATTTTATGATATCAAAGAAAACATGTGTCGTTTTTCTCCGTGTGCTCCTGATTATTCTTGCCAATATTATGATGGTTTTCTCCGTGTGCTCCTGATTATTCTTATCAATATTATGATGGTTAATCCGTGTGCTTGTGATCATTCCTGCGGTTTCGGTCAAAGGTCAAAGTCACACCCATCCAAGATGGCAGCCGTGACGTCGCAATCCAAGATGGCGGACCGTGAGAAATCTGAGAAGCACTAGCAGGAAGGACGAACTTCCTTCTCCTTGAAGACTATCGATGCCATTCTTCTTATGCGACCGATAGTGAACAACCCGCATCCCGCATAAAATAAATAAATATTATTTTACCTGCAAGCAAAACATGACGTCATCTGATGTTGAAAAGCGGAACTGCTTGCAGCAAGTACCTTTGCATGAAATAAATTAACTCTCACCACTGAATAGTGCTATTGTAGTCAGTTAGAGACATAAAGTTTCGTAGCCATGCGGTCAATTAGTCATGCATTCTCGTAACCATGCGTTCTGGAAGCTTCGTAGTCCTATAGCCTCGCGATGACGTAACCTTGAAGACTTGCAATCGCATAGTCTCGTAACCTCGTGGTTCGTAGTCTTGTAGTCATGATGTATTGGAGCCTCGTAGACTTGAAGCTACGTAAGCAAGTAGCTTTGTAATCTTATAACATAATGCTGATGGTGTAGATGTAGCAAAAGAGAAAATTCCATCGAAGACAGATGTGTCAATTGGAGCCTTGCAGACGAGTAGCTTCGTAGTCAAGAACTCATGCAGACTTGTATTCCTGTATCCACGCAGTCACGTAAACTCGTTTTCTAGAGGCTTCGTAGCTCTGTAGCCTCGCAGTCTCGTAAACATGAAGATTCGTAGTCACGTAATCTCGTAACCTCATGGCTCGAAGTCGCGTAGTCATGAAGTCTTAGGACCTCGTAGAATTGAAGCTACGTATCCAAGTATCCTCGTAGACTTGAAGCTACGTAAGCAGGCGGCCTTGTAATCTTATAACATAATGCTGGTGGTGCAGTTGGAGCAAAAGAGAAAATTCTGACGAAAACAGATGCTGTAATTGTAGCCTTGTAGACGAGTAGCTTCGTAGTCAAGTACTCATGCAGACTGGTTGTCCTGTATCCTCGCAGTCACGTAAACCTGTGTACTAGAGGCTTCGTAGCTCTGTAGCCTCGCAGTCTCGTAAACTTGAAGATTCGTAGTCACGTAGTTCTGTAACCATGTGGTCTCATAGTCTCTTAGACTCGAAGAATTCTAGCCTAATATATTTGGAGCCAAAAGACTTTTGGGACCAAAAGACTGTAGTTGTCAATGACTGATGGAGCCAATGAATATTGGAGTCAATGAATATTGGAGCCATTGAATATTGGAGCCAATGAATATTGGAGCCAATGAATATTGGAACCAATGAATATTGCAGTCAATGATTATTGGAGCCAATGAATATTGTAGCCAAAGACTATTTGAGCCAATGACTATCGGAGCAAAAAAACTGTTGGAGCCAAAAGGCTGATGGAACCTTTTGGAGCAATTCGAGCCAATTGATATTGGAGCTCATGGATATTGGAGTCAATGAATATTGGAGACAATGAATATTGGAGCTAATGAATATTGGAGCCAATGAATATTGGAGTCAATGACAAATTAATGTGCTTCCTTTTCGTCGATGGTGCTGCCTTTTCGTTGTCGGTGCTTCCAAATGTGCTTCCTTTTCGTTGGCGGTGCTGCCTTTTCTTTGTCGGTGCTTCCAAATGTGCTTCCTTTTCGTTGGCGGTGCTGCCTTTTCGTTGTCGGTGCTTCCAAATGTGCTTCCTTTTCGTAAGCGGTGCGGCCTTTTCGTTGATGGTGCTTCCTTTTCGTTGTCGGTGCTTCCAAATGTGCTTCCTTTTCGTTGGTGGTGCGACCTTTTCGTTGTCGGTGCTTCCAAATGTGCTTCCTTTTCGTTGGCGGTGCGGCCTTTTCGTTGTCGGTGCTTCCAAATGTGCTGCCTTTTCATTGTCGGTGCTGCCTTTTCTTTGTCGGTGCTTCCAAATGTGCTGCCTTTTCATTGTCGGTGCTGCCTTTTCGTTGTCGGTGCTTCCAAATGTGCTGCCTTTTCGTTGTCGGTGCTGCCTTTTCGTTGTCGGTGCTTCCAAATGTGCTGCCTTTTCGTTGTCGGTGCTTCCAAATGTGCTGCCTTTTCGTTGTCGGTGCTTCCAAATGTGCTGCCTTTTCGTTGTTGGTGCTTCCAAATGTGCTGCCTTTTCGTTGTCGGTGCTTCCAAATGTGCTGCCTTTTCGTTGTCGGTGCTGCCTTTTCGTTGTCGGTGCTTCCAAATGTGCTGCCTTTTCGTTGTCGGTGCTTACAAATGTGCTGCCTTTTCGTTGTCGGTGCTTCCAAATGTGCTGCCTTTTCGTTGTCGGTGCTTCCAAATGTGCTGCCTTTTCGTTGTCGGTGCTTCCAAATGTGCTGTCTTTTCGTTGTCGGTGCTTCCGAATGTGCTGCCTTTTCGTTGTTGGTCCTTCTATTTTTTATGTTGTTTTGACTCTAGTATTATTGTAAATGATTCTTGATTTGACTAGCGTATTATTCCATCCGGTGCATGTATATAAGCGAGTCCTAGACAGCAGGTCGGTCAGTTTGTTACTGTCGTCGACGGTGTAAGGATCACCTAGATTATTTAATCTGGTGCATAAGTCGCGTAATTACCTGTTCTTGAGAACTCGATGGCATATTTACCGACTTTAACGTCGAACTCGATGGATGTTGTACCATCGTCTACGGGAACCTTGACGTCAGCGACGACAATGGTGGAGCAGATCTCGTTGGAAACGACGACGACGTCAACATTGGAGGAGATTTCAATAGATGTGATACCACCAGCAGAAGATAGCTTAATAACTACTGAGCTGGATGTGCAGGAAACCACGACGATCGACGATACGACCTCGATGGAGACTTCAATGGATGCTGATTTGACAACTAGCGAACATCGGTGCTGTTACTGCGACAAGATTTTCTCAAACAACAGCAATGCTCGGCGACACGAGAGGAGCGAATGTGTCAAGAACCTATATCGTAAAATGTTTGTTTGTGAGAAATGTCATAAGCAGTTTGCCAGAAAAGATAATATGAAAACGCACATGAAGGCATGTAAAGGTCCTGCTGTGCGGCAGAAAGTAAAGGTTTCGGTGCAACAGCGATGCATCGATGTTCATAAGAGTATGCCTGGAAATGGTACTACTGTTGCAACGTCCATATCTGGATCGGGTCTGAAAGGTTCGTCTACATCAGCACGGTATCCTTGCAGCTACTGTGATACGTCGTTCGCATTTTTCCATGATGCACGAAGACATGAGCGGAGCAAATGCAAAAAGAATCCTTCTCGTATAAAGTTTCGATGTGATGATTGTCATGAATGGTTTACTCGAATCGATAGTTTGCGACATCATGCGAAAAAAAATGTAAAGGTGGAGTCTGTGCTCCTACTGCTGAACTACCTGCCGACATTTCGACTCCTCGCTTTAGATTGGAGACACGAAAGTGTACAACCAAAAAAAACAGATGCCCAGCAACCGATTGTTATGACGTCTGAACATGTAACTAAACCTAAGACTGTGTTCGGAGCATTACAAGTGAACGAAATGGCTTCTACTTGGCACAGTCTGCATTTCGTGGAACGTTGAAAGACTACTATTATCTAAATACGTTCGGTGAGTCGAAGGACAGTTGTAATTTTCTTGACGATATCAGACAGAAGATAATCAATCAGCTTACTGATGATGTAGCAACAAACGGACCTTTGAAATATAACTTGTGGTTGGACTGTATATATGGAAAGCCATATCCGTTCGATGACAAAGTGAAGAAGTGTGCATTCAAGACATCGGCTGCAGTAATTTATAGTTCTAACGATGTGAAGCAAACTGTTAAAAACGGTATCCAGAAACTCTGTCAAGAAGAGGTGGACTATGTCCGTAAAGGTTCTGGCTGGACTCTGTCTAGTATAAACCGATTGGAGCTAAGAATTAGTCATTTCACACCGCTGCGGAACTAAATGATTATAAGATTGCTGGCTTTCGTAAGTGATCCTGTAGTAGAATAGAAATTATGTAATAAATATTATGTTTGTAAAAGAACTTGCGGTGTTTAATTCCTCGAACCTGTTACTTTTATGTTAAATTGATGTTATATTTAATTTTTTTTGCATCATCCTAGATCGTACCAAGGACCTTAGTCGATCTAATTAATCAGTATATTGATCGGAAATTTATTTAATGATTTCTGAACTTTTTCCCGGATCTCTAGCATTAAAATTACACATTTCCAATATGGTGGTCTTGATGTCTGATAGGATGGTGGTCGTAGAGGATTTAGAGTCTCTTTACGAATGTTGAACATGGTTTATTTAAATTATTATTTTTACATAAGATTAAACATTATTGCAACGATCGGGTATCGAACCGAGGACGGGAATCGATCGAATCAATATGTAAATTAATGAGTGATTTATTTAATGAATTTTGGAACTTTTCCCGAATTTCTAGCTAAATAATTATGGATTTTCAAGATGGCGGCCAAATGACAAGATGGCGGGTGTCACAGTAATAAATGATTACTGCACTCTAGTGGGTAAGAATTAAACTAGCATGGTGTCAGCGCACTCTAGCCGACGATACAATGATGTTGGCTTCCAGCATCGAAGACAAGATGGTGGACATGACGTCATACTACCTGATGGTATATGTGCATTGGTAAAAGTGGTGGGGGTCAGTCTGCCAGCAGCCACCTAGGGGGAAGGATCTGTCGTCATTTTTAATTTTTTTTGCACCCACCGGGTTCGAACCGCAGACTCCGAGCTCCGTGTCGTTAATGTATGCTTTTTAAATATTTTTTTTATTAAAATTTTATTATTTAAATTTTTTTATAATTTTTAAAAAAAAATTCATTAAAATCGGATAGTAAATGAAGATTTTAAAGATGGCGACCGTAACTAAAATTGCAACGGTGGCGACATAATCCAAGATGGCGGTCATGGTATCCTTATTCCTAGAAATGGCTTAACTGAGGCTTGAGTTAAGGATGCTTAAGCCAGTTTTAGGAATTTTCAGCCGCTGGGATTTTTAAGGACTAAAAACGGGAATTTTTCCCTCGAAACGGGAAATTTTTCCCTCGAAATGAGAAATTTTTAATTTGTGGAATTTTTTGAAAATTTTTGGCGGAACTTTTTTCCACAGAAATGGAAATTTTGGCGATTTTTGAGGAATTTTGGGGCAAATTTTGCCCAATTTTGGCGGATTTTGAGGATCAAATTCAAGGTCAAGGTCAAAGGTCAAGGTCACAACCATCCAAGATGGCCGCCGTGACGTCACAATCCAAGATGGCGGAGTCGGCACCAAGCACCACCGCCTGGCGCCTGTCCCAGCTCCGTCATTCGTATACTACTATTATAATCCGAAAATATGTTACATGTTATGCATTTTAACAAATTTTATGCTACGTAAAGAAAACATTTTTAACCGAAATGAGGTTAAGTCAAACACTGTCCCGAAGGTAAGAAATTTACTTATTGTTTTAAAAATTTTGCTCTCCTAAATCATTATATGTTACGTTTACCGATATTTAGTTAAATGATTTGCTTATAAGGGAAAAAAAAATAAAATCAATAATTTTATAAATATAAATGCATGCACGAAACAAGTCACAAGCTTGCCAACATTCAGTTGAAGCTGCAAATTTCCCTACTATTCAAATTATTGTTTTAAGCATATTAACTGCAAATTGTACTTTCTTGGATCAATGTTGTATTTAAATTAAAATTTACTTATAATTTGAAACATAAGTCTTACTCCAGAAGGTACTTTATCTCGGTTTTAAGCCATTGCAACTTCGTTTTAATGTTTGTCAAGTTTGCGTTTTTGTATAGCAACTAGCGCATTTCTGAATAAAAAAAAACGTAGAACTGCAATAGCATTGAGTGTCCACTCTGTACTAGTACTTTATTTACTCTATGCGCAGTACCCGATCGCAGATGACGGTCACTTGGGCGGAGCTTGTGAAAGGGGAGGGAGCAGGAACGACGAATAAGGGATAAAGAAGGGAAAGAATGTAGGGGAGGAAGCGCAGGGGAAGGCGTTGAAGCCTTGAAGGAGAGGCGCAAAGCGATATTGTTACAAGCAGGGCTGCCACTCATGGGTTTTTCCACCCTAATCTGGGTTTTTCCACCCAGATCTGGGTTTTTCCAATGGTGTTTGGGTTTCTGGGTTTTTAAATAATGAATTCCAACAATTCTAGGTTTTTTATAATTTTAATTATTTTTATACCTAAAACAATAATAAAGGTAGTAGCTACTGTATCTGTTGCAATATCTGTTTGATAAATGCAAACAAGTCTATGTGTTTCACACACAAAATACATATAAACACAAAACTAGTTTTCAAGAAGCTAAGTCGAATATTAAATTAGACACATTCTTCAAAGAGGCTTGCAGAACACAAAACCAATGCAACAATTAACCTTCAAACCAATCTTGTAGAATCAGACTCTGAATAAAGACTAACATACATGATGCAGTTTTATAAAAACAATTACCGGTTTAAAGAATGCAGTGATGGTGTTTGTTTTGTCATGTATATATTTGTAGGTTTTTTTATGATATGTGCTGGTCCAAGAATTACTTATACAGCCATTTTGATGCAGTGTAATTTTCTTGTATTGGTTGTATTTAACCGTTTTCAGTCTTGTAAGGTAATTAATTGTTTTATATTAAAACCAGTTATGTTTATATTTTTCAATTAGTACGCAAACATTTTAAACCATAGCATTTTAGACGCATCTGGGTTTTTTACCCATGTGTCTGGATTTTTTTGTAGGTTATCTAGGTTTTTCATGAATATCAGAGTGGCAGCCCTGGTTACAAGTCGTTTTGTTTATTGTCCTACTTCAAAGTACGCTCAGTGCGAAGTGCGTGCACCGTCTCGTTCAATAATAAAACTAATGAAATTTTAATATGAAAAAGTACATTAATACAAGATATAATATTTATATTTGTGCACCTAACAGATATGAAAATGCAAATAAATTCTCAGTTGACACTAATAACAGATGTAATCAACATATGGACTTTCTTTTTTCGAAAACAATTAGTAACTAGTGTTTTTATACATTAAAAATTCACGATTTTATCAAAAATAAAAAATAAAAAAACAGATAGGTACATTAGTGAGCATACTATATCAATGTTTTTTCAAATGTTTCTTCAGATTAGTCGATGATTTATAACTCAGTTTTTGTTTACACAAATTACAATTAGCAAACTCATTATTTTCCGTGAAAAAATTCCACACAAATGAAGTCTTTTTCGTGCACTTATCCATTCCTTATTTCACTATAAAGATACTAACTACAAAGCATGACAGCCCGCAACATGGTGATACACGGCCAGGACGAACTGCAGTGAATGTTGAACTGATTGATACTGGTTGTATCAGGCGGGCATGAGAGTATCAGAGGTAGAGAATTACCAGGCGTGATAAATAATGTATCAGATTCTCGTTCCGGTCGCACGGTCTGCGTACGCGGAGCTTTGTTGCCTCCTGGGACCGTCTGATACAGAAGTATCAGAGACTTGTAACATGGTACAATGCTGTATCAGTCTCAGGTTAGAACAGATACCGAAAATTGCCGTAACAACCCACCTCTAGGGGAGGGTGTATCGCTCCGCTCCCGAACAATGGAAAGGCGATGCGCGTAAGAAAATGGACAGTGTCACTCCTAGCGGAGGGAAACCTAACTGCTTGAAGGCCGGAGCAGGTAGTCGCGCTGGCTTGTGGGAGCGCCCTTCGGACTAGGGAAAGGGGGAGGATGTGACAGCTCGGAAGGTCCTCGCTGCCCGGCCCACAGGCCAGCAGGGCGCGGCGTCACACGTGTTCCTGCTCCGCAGACAATGGCATACTGCCACAGCTACCATTTCGCATATACTTCCTAGATTTTCTATAATGTTGCTTCATCCACATGCGCTCGGCCTGTGCAATAGATAAGCTTATGTAATTTATAGAGGCATAAATTTTTTATTTACTTATTGTCTACATCTAATAATACAGTAAATCAATATATATTTATATTGCAGAATGAGAGCCGTAACATTTTCCAATATACATTATTGTATTTTATTGGCCAAGACAAAAAACCTGCTGCAATAATTTTTTTAAAATACTATCCTTGTCCAAGGGGGATTTGAAGATTGAACTGTTTCATTATATTTAAGAATAAACATTATTCAAGACTTAAATCACACGGCTAACGATGTGACAATTTTTGCATCAAATTACTTTATTAATACTTCCTTGATTTTCCCCACCAGTAAACTTTATTGCACTATTCACATGAAACACATTACGAAACCTGCAAGCTACAATGGCTATAAATCGATTCAGTATCTGTGGTTATATCTTTATAAAACCAAAAGATTTTTACTGTCATTTGCCTCATGTTCTGAAAACAAAAGAAGACTCATTTAAAATGCGGCGAGATGGCCGAAGCTGCGTTGTTTCGAAACTTATCTCCAGCAAGACTGAAATTATTCTGTCAAGTAGTTCACAGCCCACTAGACCCCTGTAGATGCCGTCGCATGTAGCCTAGGTGAGCAGGGTGATGCTAATACTTTTAATGACTTTTTTTAAAATCATGTTTTATTAACTTTACCCGATTTATGCAATAACTATTTTTAGAGGCCGGCGCACAAACTGACACGAAAGTACATTATATATTTTATGTAATAAAGTAATTATAGATATCATTGATGTGTCAGTCACTTGGTTACACATAGCACGCCAACATCTCTCCACGGCAATCCGGGTTTCCGGACAAATACCACTTGAGATGTTTGGTGATTGAGAGACGCGGTGAACGCTGTGAGTCTGAGCCAGTCTTCTTCAGCTATCCCTCACGTCAACGACGGTTTGAAAATATTAAAGTTATTTGTATTCGTCACTGCAACACTGATAAAGAGTGGCATATGGACAAATATTTTAAGTAAGAAAATATATTTTAAATAAAAAATAAATGCACCAGACAACTCAACATTTCCCCTCAGTGATAGGTGTGCTGCACGTGGAAAACGGTGATCATACTTGCAAATTGAGCTACTGAGTTGTTTCCTGCTTATTTTGGTATAACTGGTAAGATAAATATAGACTAAATGGTTGTTTTTTCTGGGAAAAGTACAAAACCTTTTATACAATTATACAACCAACAAAAATAAAACAACTATTTACAGTGTGTGAAAGTTTATGACACTGAGTAGAGAAAAACATTTTGTGTAGTAATAACTTTTATATATATTTTTTTAACACTTCCACTCCCGCTAACGATATTATCATACATTGGAGTACATTTTATGGAAAAAACTATTAAAATGTTAACCGGAGTATTTCCATAAAATTATCTTAACACCTATATATTTTATTTTGTATATCATGCTGGTACAAATAATTTGGAATAAAATAAACGTCATCATGTAATTATTGTTATAAGTAATCTTTTTGTAAAAAAAAAAAAAAAACCCTGACAGCTGGCAACTGAGACCATTAAAATATCACTAAGACAGATCCACAGAGTATACAGTCAAATTGTACACTATCTCCATCACGGGCGTCGCTGGCGGGTGGTGGTTGGAGGGGGGAGGGGGGAGGGGTGTCGGGGGCCACCCCCCTCCCCAAGGGCAAAACCCCCCCCCCCCCCCAATATTTCCAAGTTCATCCTAAAGTTGTATTTTTTTTTTCTTCATATTTATGAAATACCTGTAATTACAGTGATGTAATATAGTAGTTGATTACGTGTCAAATAAAAAACTACATACAAAGCATAGTATTGGGAAAAAGACACACTATATTAATAGTCAACATCCGTAGTGTTGTTAAATAAACTAGTGGAATTTTTTATGTTTCGCTAAATAAAACTTGCATTTTGTCACTAAATTGGAGAGTGATCATGCCCAGCATGTGTTTGTATGAGCTCACAGAAAAGTCCCAGAAAATTCATGTTCCTTGAACTTAGTGACAGCAGCTCCAAGACTAGCATTTAAATACATTTATTTGATGTTCCCACCAAATGTTATAGGTATGCCAGAGAGGCCCATGATCTCCATTGCTCGTATGTATATTGTTGAGTATTATTTTGGTGTAAAAATAATAATTTGAATTATTGCCTACATACATTAACGTTTCGAAACTGATATTAAAATTGTGACATTTAACTGATAACATAGTCACTGTGTAACACTTTAATTGCAGACATGGTACAATACTACGTACTGCCATTGAATATAAATAATTCTTATAGAAGTCTTCAAGCCATAGTAGAATTATTATGCAGTTTTAAAACTAGTAGGACTGCCCGACACGAGATGGCATTGTAATCGCCTCGTCAAGCTGGTGGCGCCGTTGTGGGGTGAGCAGTCAAATAAGTTATTCATTTATAGTTACATCGTTTTACTTTTTGGCTTAGAAATAACTTTTGCTGGTTTCATGAATGGCCCTGGAGAACACAGACCACGGAACTAGGTGCCCGCTTTCTCCGTGGGATATCTGAGGGAGTGTCTACTGGCTTGAGTTTTGATCCTTTCTAGTTTGCAATTGATTTTATACTTACAATGGGAACGTGAATTTTTAATGCTGATGGTGTCCTGCTAGTTTACACGTGCTTTTTTTTAATCCGAAAATATTTGTATCAGAATCAAAATAACTATTGAGGTTTGATTATCTCTACAAAACGTTCGACACATAACTCCAACGAAATATGAATACTATGCTGTGTGTATTATGAATAACAAACAAGGTATCTATTCAGGTGTGACATCGGCAGCAAACCAGCGCTGCAGTGTTTGACGTATCCTGGAAATATCCCGTAACACTTCCGAAAAAACCCTTCTGCTTGCAACAGGTTATCAGCTACTGGGTCCATTTCAACAACCAATGCAATGGCACTATGTACTGCTAGTTTAATAACACGTACGTCGACAATAAATACCTTTGCGTTGTATTTACTACAAGTCTACGGAAAAGTAAATGTTTCGTTGATTCAATTGATTATGAAAACGTTCTTTTTGTATATATTTCACAAGATTTTCAGTTCAGTACGAAAAAAAAAAAAAAAAAACGTTTCTTGGCGAAATTTTGACATAGATACCTATACTTTACCTACAAACATTTTTTCAGTGCAACGTACAAAAACCTCGAAATTCATAGCTCAAAAGAGGGCTTAAAAAACACGGATTGAGTATTATTTGTTTCCTGGTTTATTGTTCTACGAAACAAAAAACAATAAAAAGGAACAGCATGACACAAGAAATCTTATCCTGGCATAGTAGGCACAAACAACAGATAAAAAATTACATATTTTATAACAAAACAAATAAGACAATTAATGTTATGTATATGTTGATTTTAGTTCGAATTCAAATGGAAAACCGTTTATCAATATGTTATATATATATCTATGATGGTGTAGTATATATACATGCATATTTACATATAGGTACATATATAGTAAATTTGTGAACATTAAATAAATTGAGAAACTGCTTTTGCTCGGAAAATATAATTTAATATTATAGTAATAATAATGAATTATACAGTAATTCCTAAAAATATATTTTTCTGCCTGCGAAAAGAAGCGTAATTATGTTTATTGTCACTACTCACGGTATGTTTCGCCGAATCGTGGAAATTGTTAAATATGTCAAACGTATCATTTATTGTTTGACTACGACTTGGAACTTCATGATATACTTTTCTATGATTACAATTAAGTCAAAGAAAAATATAATGGGTTTGATTAAAAATAAATTATCTAATGCGGATCGACCATGGTTTACTATACATTTTCACTGCTGACAAACTTACGAACATATACAAGATGTTAATTGTTTTAGAACTTGTATTTGAAGTAGAATTTATTTGTCATAAAATCACTTTCATGCATAAACACTACCAGAAGGTACCAAAACAAAATACAGATAGTTAGTTACTTCCTACTAATAGACGAACTAATAGAGTAATTGGTGAAAAAAAAAAATGAACATAGTACACATACAACCATGCACACTTTAAGAACAAAACTTCACCAACTATACAGATTAAAAATATACAAACATATAGTATATAAAATAACAATATAAAATGTTCACACCAGCAGTTAAAGTGTTGGCTTACAGGCACAAAGCTTTCAAAATAATATAAGAAAACAAAATCAGTCTAAAACGTTGTACCAAAAAATTTATAATAATCGTTACGGCTTCAATGTAAAAAAAAGAATGTAAAAAAAAGTTGTAACCAAAATGCATTAAAAAAATTAGAGTTTCTTCCAAGTAGTTTATAATCTGTACTGCAAATATAGTAATTGAATCTTTAATGTTTAAAAGTAATTTGAAAAATTCTTGTAACAGGAATGGAATTTTGCAACAATGTATCTCGTTCACACAACACTGTAGCAGTGTCGCTTACAGAAAAAGAACTCAGAGAAGCAAAAAAAGTAACAGCCGAGTTTAGCACATTGTAGTGATTTGCAATGTATAAAATTTTGAAATCACCACAGAAAAATGTAAAGTATAATATATAAAGAATATATGTATAAATAAAAGTAAATGGCAGTCCAAAACGTGCGCATACACATTATATTTCCAAATAATGACGTTCAGTAAAAATAAATTTCCATGGTAATTTACAACGATCTATTTTTAATACTCAATTTATCTGTAACAACAATGTTCGATAAAGTTTCATATTTTATATTAATACTGGATTTCGTGGTATGTACGCATGCTGGAATTGCATACTCTTGTCAACAAAAAAATATATGTTTTGCCACTATACCTTTATCAATAACAATACCTCACATATTTTGAAATTTTTATTTCAAATGAAGTATCATAAATTTTAATATAAACATAGGTTAAAATCAAGCAAAATATTTTTGTGGACAAACGTTGCGTAATTTTGAAAATCGCTTACATAAATTTGTACATCATATGACTGCACAAATTCTCACATCTTTGACAAATGATTAAAAAAAAATAGTTTTGCACAAATGTATGTGTGTATATATGTATATATAACCAAGGGTAACCTTTCTAAATGTGATCGGTATGACTTTCTATGAAAAACTACAGCGCCTTAATGACATAGTTTTTAATATCATATTTTCTTATTACTTCGATCTGAGGAAGGTGTATTGTCAGCATATAATTGGCACGTGTGTCCCTGCAACTGTACATAATATATATATATATATATATATATATATATATCATTATGCAGTGACCGTATGCTACACAAAAGATCTAATAGGATAATGGTTGCATTAAGTCCCGTGTGGTTTTCTTATTATGAGTTTCGGATAATTTATGTATAATAAATTTTAAACTTTACTATTGGGTTTTTCTTTCTTTTTTTGAACTTTTCTCTGTGCTTCAAGTACATAAGGTGGATCTCTGACTTTCATTTTTCGTTTTATTCTGCTGACTACCAGTTCTGGGAGCATGCATTGTAAATAAAATGTCTTTAGCTTTGGCAGCATGACGTTCTTCCAAACGAGTTCATCTTTCTCAATAGTTTGTATGTAAAATCTTTTTCCGTGAGAATAATGAAATCGCAATAACGTCTGTCAGTGATATTTAGCTGCCCTTGCACCTGGTAATAATATTTGTGGGTTTTCTTTAGTTGAAGTTTTCCGTTAATAATTTCTAAACAGAGTGACGATTTTTTCTCCTTAGCAACTTCCATTAGGAGCTTATCTTTCACTGATGGTAAACATTTGACCTCAACCAACCCATCATCTTCTACCAGACCATCCGGTGTTGCAGCGAGAAAAGCTCATCGCACACTACAGCGCGCCGCGCCGCCCTGGAAAAATTCCGGCCGAACTCTTCGCATGTAAAGCAATGACGATGCGCACACTTGGGCGCGCCGCGCCGCCCTGTCCGCCGCGGAATTATTCCGGCGCCGGAACTCCCGGGAGAATTCGGAGCGGAATTGTTCCGCCAAGGAGGCGGGCGAGGCGAGGCGCCAAGCGGCGCGCTATCATGTCTGGTGACAGACAATATGGGCTGAGATAGCCTTCGGGTGCCGGGTTTCTTCGGTGCTTCTCGTTCATTATTCCTTTTTGAGTCTATTTTATAAGACCTACACACGGGCTGTACGTATCTAGTGTACACAGAAGACTATTTTAGGTAAGTTAAAGCATAGATTACTTTATTTTACATCTTTGATTTAACTATATAAATGGGCTAACCATTGATTCAATTTTCAAACTTAAATAAACAGGTCGGGAAACAAAAGTTTTTGAGATAACAGAAGTGTAGATTTTGTTTAACCTCAAACTAACGTATCAGTCAAAAAGCTATCCTTCTCCTTTTTGTGGCCTTTAATTTAATGTTGCCTAAGTTTCGAAAATTTAAATTAGTGATGGGTCACGTTGTATATGAAGTTATATGAAACTAAAACATGCAAATCTCTCTTCTCGTTAATCGGGTGAACCCACATCATCCTCTGTCTCTTCTCTTCCTCTTCCGATTCCAGTAAACAATATAGAAACATATCTTCCCCCTCAGAACTGCTCATGACTTTGAAATTAAATAGTAAACTAAACCTGAAAACCGACAACACTACTAAACGGAAGCAAAACTACCCCCTCGGTACTCCTGTACTGTAGGTCACCACTGAAGGAACTGAGCGCGCGGAATCAGAAAACGGCACCTGTAGCTTTGAATATATATAATGTATAGAAGTCGCGAGTGGATAGGATTTACTCTACGTTTTTCAAAAGCGTATGATGAGCAGCTTGGGAACTTCACCGCTACAGTGCGCTGCCGTAACGCCCTGTATCGTCTTAGTTGTTATTTACACGTTAGAGCGCAGCTCTGTCGCCCGCTGTCATTCCCCGCACCCCCTACCTATCATTCACTGCAGCTCAAGTTCGTTCAACGGGAGGGGGAAGGGGTGTTTGAAGAGTTCGACACTTGTCCGCCAGGGACCACCACGAGTTGATGCCCTAGAGATGGTGGCGATTGCGGCGGTGAATTAACCAACTACCTCAAAACCGTATTAGAAATTTTAACCTGGGCTGGCGACTTCTATACAGTATATATATTCAAAGCCTGTAGTGTTCGACCCCCTCCAGAACCATCGGAAATTTCCGCAAGGCTGCGCGGCGTGCTATAGTGTGCGAGTGTTGAGCCGGAATTCTTTCAGGGCTGCGCGGCGCGCTGTAGTGTGCGATGAGCTAAAGGGTTCCTCAGCACCAATAAAAATGCCACACGGGTAAACTTTTACTCCTTTCACATCGCTGTATCTAAGCAACGCATCCGGTTCTCGCACTCTCCCGTACATGATAGCTGGAGTATTCAGTTCCCTGGGAAAGAGTAATTTAAAAACTAATATTTGTTATATCTAACGCAAGAAACAAGTTGTTCGCAATCAAGAAATTGTGATGAAACAGAAACATCACTGCCACACATGATTATTTAAACACAAATGCATACAATTTCGCTCAGAAATACTGTTCTGCATCAATACAATTAATTTGTATGCAATATTTTAAGATGCATTATTATTACAAAAAATAATATATGAAAAAAAAACAATTTCTGACGTACTCTTGAATTATTCACTTTGATTGTCCTAAATTCGCTTTACAAAGAGCTACGCTTTATTACAATGGTAATTACGTTTTTTTACTGCATAAAAATTTGAGACAATTCAAGAGCTCTATCACGTTGCATACCGATATACATATCTATCCAGAAATCCTATAAATGAGAATTCGGTTTCGTCCATGGTTTGTCATCGGCAGAATTATTCCTGCATCGCAATTCATATTAAATTTCATCCTAGCCTGTAACACTATAAAAAGTCTAGACTGTAACTATATAAACTATTTGTACCTGAAATAAGCAATTAAAAATGGTGAAATATAAAATTGTTAAAAATATTAATACAATAATAAATAACATCACTGTTGAAATGAGGCAACGAAAGAGTTTGAATCCAGATATCTTTATCAACATTGTAACTTCCGATTCAAGGAATAAATAGTATGTATTTAACCTTTGTTATCGTAGTAAAACCTTTACTGATAAATGCTCAGCCATAACCAGTACGTTGAAGACAATATTCACGTTAAATACACATTATGTATATATAATGCAGTAATTTTTAAGCCGATTGAAAGAAAAAAATACTTACCTCGTAACTTCATTGTTTCTTGTTAATTGATTTTCGGCTAATTTCTTTTTCATCCAGAGAGCTCGTTGGATTTTAGATTTTTTACTCCGTTTGTAAGGCCGTCGCCGAGCCTTTGACATCGTTAAACACCTCGAAGACAACGAAAAGCCTAATTTTCTATACCGCTGTTTGCTACAACTGCAATCACAACACTGCACCTCAAAAAGCCCGCGAAAAATAAATACAGCAAGCGAGCCCCCGACACCTCTCAAATACCCCACGCAGTTGCCAGAGGTGGCGCGAGGAGCGCCACCTCAACGGACAGGTAAAAACGGCGGAGAGGCCGCTCGCCATGGCAGCTCTCGCGTCGCAGAAGAGGATGTGCACGTGCTGCTTTGGGACAGCACCGGAATGAATAGAAAGCTCGCATTGCTATCAACTTGGTATCGTTGTAATCAGGAAGAATTCTGATATGTGTTAAAAATGTAATATTCGATAGAGATAAAACTGATTTTGTTTTTAGAGTACTACTAATGTTGCTAATTTTCGATACAAAATTTGCCAACAAGTATTTTTTTTCTCTTGAGAACGACTTCTCGAAACTACACAAAACTTTCTTGACCTATTAGAAATACAATTTTTTCAATTATAAAAAAAAATTTACCTTTAAAAACTAGACAGTATTGCCGTTTTGGAAACATAATATCTAAACGATTAAATATTTAAATAAAACTAATAAATATATTTTTAATTACTTTGTGTTATTTCAGATGTACTATTTAATCAATGGTTTCCAGACAGGACAATGTAAATATTAAATTTCAGACTTTTTTTTTACTCTTGAACAGCCTTAATGTTTTGAGTTAGTTTTGGTTTGCTATTATGAAGGTCTACTATAGTAATTACGTTTAAGGAGTGCCATATTGTTAAATTGCCAATAAAGTATTATTTAGTACTTAACTACATGTTTTCGGTGTTACGCGCAAGGTTAGCGGAGGTAAACATTTCACATGTTGCTAGAAAACGTGTATGTTACTACTGTTTAAAATTTAAGTTTGGAGCAAATTTTACAAAGATTAAAACTATTCGATTTCGTGGGTGTGGAAGTGGCCCCAGCGCTTGCGGCTGTGGCTCTGTCGCAGTGCGTAGACGACATTGATAATCTCGGAAGGCTCTAGTGATCAAATAAATTAAGCTAGACCTTTAATAGATATGTTGCTGTAAAGCTTAAGAATTAGGTATACAACAACTTTTGTTCAAGAAATATTTTCGGAAAACCCTTTATTTTTAAGTGAATAATATTTTTATTTCCTTGACTGATGTAAAAAACTTATTTCATTAATGAAACAATTTTTTTCTTACCTTTTATATTAACACTTAGAACTTTATTCATTATAAATGTGTGTAGTAGTGCTTTAAGATTATTTTCATAAAGCTATCGAGAGTCTGTCATCTAGGGCTTACTGCAAATTTTCGGTGATACGCACAAGGTATACAGCGGCAAAATTTCGGTATGTTATTAAGCATAGTCGACTCTACCACTGTGCTATCATATTATTTATCTTGTTTGGTATCCTTCCGCCCAGCGGTCAAATTAACGTTGTCAAGGGTATAAAACTCGTGCCCAAGCGTCTATTACGGGAAATGTGAACATATTACAACTTTTAAAAATTAACTACACACCAATTCTTACGCAAACTTCACTGTACGCAGTCACATACACTTTTACGCTTTACCTGTAACTATTTTTAAATGTAGTTTAAATAGAATATAATTAATGTCCATATGGTTTATATATAATACTAGCTGCAGTACCCAACGTTTGCCAGGCTGAACCCAGGGTGATATATTGTCCGCGAGTAAGGCCGGGCTTCAACCAAATTCACTCCGGGATAGGCATTTACATGCAAAACAAATTCTGGCGCGATTTCCACAATTTTTGTGATAACAGCGTCAAAAAAAAAAACCACGTTGTAGATTTTGAAGACCTTTAACAGTGCTATGGCTTCAAAAGTTTTAATTTTTTTATTTCAAGATGGTGATATGTGATATAATATTCCAAGTATCATAGTTTTCAGGCTATTAATTTAATCGCTTAAACAACTGTATTGCACCCTTGACTGAGTTGAATTCTTTAAAAACGTCAGCGGGGCTGATACTATACTCTATCTCTAAAAACAAAGACACAGCATCAGCATGGTTATTTGTAATGGAAACATTGAGGCCGCGAGGCTCCAGCACATGGTTCCGGGTGAGGGGTGGGAGGGGGGCGAGGATGACGCGCGGGGTGGCGCAGACAGGCTGCCGTGTTGCCAGCTCCTTCCTGGAAGGTCACCCACCCCTCGCGACTGTGAGCCAGGGAGACGGACACGCCTTGCGCGCGGGGTAGTGACAGTTCTGCATTTACAACTTCAATGGTTAGTGTTCAACTCTTTACAGGACAGCAAATAAAAGCAAAAACTGATAGCATGATGATCATGCATTAAAAATAATAAAAATTGTGCTTGCGCAGTTCGTCTTCACAAATTAAATTTGTACATTATTTTAAATAGTTTTTACTGTGGTAGTTTTTTCATATATAATTTAGGAGGATTTTATGTCACACTGTTATGCACACCGAGGCTTCTTCGTTACAATCCTGTCCAAACCAAATGCTTATTATTTTTTTTAACTTAACATTTATTGTGACAAGAGATCTCAAATTCCTATCTGAATATCTACACACACTTGATAAAATTTTATTTTAATAGCGAGTTTTAAAAATAACACAGAATAGTTTTTGCTATCTTTAGATTTAGGCTGCTCCTGAAAATTCAAATGTTTCTGAAGATGCACAAACGATCACATTTGTTTCAAACTTTGATATTTTTGGTAGAGCCATGTAGATAAAAAAATCAAACGACACTCACATTCTGTCAATTAGACATTTTTTTAAGAAAAAAAATTTGATGTCGTCGAGGTCCGTGACTAGCTGCGCCCTCGGCTACCGAGCATGATGGGAAGAGATGGGGAAAGGTGTGTGACGCCAGCGTCTCACCGAGGTCACTCATTCTCTCTTGTGTAGTATTAGTGTTCGGAACGCTCGACTACGTGTGACTTATTCAACGTAGTTTTATCAAATCTTGGTACGCAGTGTGCGATTATGGGCAGCACATAATTCCTCAAGAAACGGCCACAATAAATTGTCAAAGCGAAAGAAATCCGCAAAAAAGAAAATGCTTCTGGCACGTATGCTAAAAATAAAATAGGTACCTATGTACATTGAGTGTTATAATTATTATTATTATGCATACACGGATATGAGACATTTATATGTGACCTACTGTAAAACTTTTAAAATAAGGTTGAAAACTGACTGTCCTGGATATTCATTTTTAACATTATTAACAGTTAAAAAAAATATATATTTGCTCTAAACACATTTCAAACGGATTTAAGGTTTCCATTTATGCTTAAAAATAATTTCTATATGCCTATAGATTGAAAATTTATTAATGATACATTACACTTGTGTGCTTGTGACAATGTTAACCGTAAAAGTGCGGATGCATACGGGACAATTTTGATTTTTATATACAGCTATAAATACAATTTTTATTAGGATGCAATTTTATGTCTATAAAATTTTTTGTAATCTTTACTGTCAATTTCACGTGCTGGCACTTATTGCCAGCGACAATAGATTATAAAACAGAAACTGAAAAAAACAATCCAGAAATATTTCTGTAAACTATTCTTTATGTTATTCCATTTTAAAATATTACCATGTGTATATTTTTTTAGACGTATACGTAAAACAAACTTTTTATTAAAATTTCACTTAATGTAAGAATCTATTTACGTTAAAAGTAGTACTAAATTATATTTTCTGAGTTTTGGTGACGCCTTTGCCTACTCACCGATGGACTGCCATTGTGATTATACACACGTCTTATATTTGCTACAATGTGACTGAGAAACGTTATATACTTAACGTTTATATAGTTTTATTTAACAGTAATGAATAGTATAAAAACGTATATTATTAATGTCATGTTATAATTGCATGTCTAACATCTAACAGGTGCACAATGTTAATATATTTAGGAGTATCATTTCTGTGACAAAACAACTTATGTAATTAATGTTGATCCCATCACTGCAAGTCACTTTGGAAGAAAGAAATAATATCGTAGAACGAACAAAAATGCAAGCTGATTGTGAGCTATGGCACAAAATGAGACGTGTGCCAGTCATTTCGGCGTTGTTTGTCGCCGGAAAGAATCTACGTCATGTTAAAATCTTGTTAAACAGTTACTCTACATGCCCCCGTTTTCGACACTGGCAATGTAATGCGGTCGTCACAATGAGCATATTGCCATTCAGAGGTTTCAAGCACAAACCGGATTAGTTGTACAGAAATGTGATTTATTTTTTGATCTATAATACGGATATTTGAGTGCTAGCCCCGACGGACTTGTGTTCGAAGAAAATGCGATTGTTGAAATCAAGTGTGTGCCTTCTGTAGTTGACCAAGGGCTCCAAGAATCTGCAATAAGAAAAAGAAAGTTTTTTCTACGTGTGAATGACGATGGAAGTTTAATTCTTAAACGTTCACACCTTTATTTTTATCAGCTGCAAAGGACATTAACAAAGCGCGAATATTGTTACTTCATAGTAATGTCTGGCGTTCGTCAGAATTTACACGTAGAAAGAGCAGAAAGAGATAAGCTCATGTGGAAAACAGAAATGTTGCCGAAACTGACTAGATTTTATCGTAGGTGTTTACTGCCTGAGGTAGTGGTGCCAAATCAAAGCATAGGCAGAGCCATTACAGAACCAGACTACATTTTGGAAGCTGAAAGAAGCTTGGTAGAGAAACAGCAATCAAGACGTTAAAAACTGAGCTGGAAACAGCAAGGGATAAATGAATGTAAATATAATTGAAGTAATATATTTTTGTTCTTTGAAACTCTGGACGATTAGCCATAAAATGTTCTGTTGTGTGTGTTCAAATTTGTTCTAACATCGAAAACATTAAGTTAAACGAGAGAAAAAAAAATATTTTTGGAAGTAACTCTTCATGAGTTTTATATAAGGTTCTAATTTTATCTGAAGTTTATATTTTATGTTCTGTGGAGACATACCTTTTAAAATATTGTTTACAATGAATTTCGAAGAACTGTTATATGTAGTTGTTTATTTTGTGTATACTATGATGTAAAAAAAAAAAACAAACGAAAATTGATTTATTTATTGAAATGGATGTTCTAGTAATATAGGTACATGTCTTTTGGTCTCTATGTTGATGTAAACTGCGTTTCTACTATCAGTGATATGATTTTTCTTTTCAATATTAGTAATTTCTTATTTTTCAGATTTTTTTCTATAGTGCTTTAAAGAGTCTAGATTACATACAGACCACCAATTTTTAGATATATACAGGTAAACAACTATGCACTGGCAAAACGTCTGTCGGGATCTGAAAGTGATATAAATTATTTTGCACACTTGACATTCAAATCAAGAAGACAATTACTATCTACATCTGATTTCGAAAAAGGTCCCATTCACCCTGTGTTCAGCCCGGGCAACGCCGGGTACTGCAGCTTGTCTACTATTTTTGATATATATATATATATATATATATATGTGTGTGTGTGTAGGTGTGTGTGTGTGTATAATTATTTTTCATGCATTAAGCACAATTTTTACTCTATTGAAAATCTCTGTATGTATAAATAAATGCTGATATATATCATTATTTCCTTGGTAATGGGAAACAAAAAGGAAATAAATATATATAGGCTATATATACATATATATTACTTCAGTTTATAAGTTTGCAAGTTAAGAACAAATATCCATGAACGATACGGGGCTCTTGGTTTGTCTATTGTACTTGCACTTGGCAATTGTTTTATAAACTTAAGTTTTAATACGTCAATGTATTAGGTCCTCATTTTTTAAATTTCGTTAAATTGTCAATGTGTAGCAAATATATGTATGTACATCGTGTTTTATTTCTTACGAAATATTTGTGTCTTGACTCATCTCGACTACTGTTAAATTATTCAGTATTTTACAAATTGTTTAATATTTCAAAAATAGTCCTGCCCTATAACTCGAATATATATATATATATATATATATATATATATATATATATATATATATATATATATATATATATAACATAATTCAAACATTTGGTCACAAGCGTAATATTCGCATACATTATGTGGAGAAGTTAAAATATTCTAAATTAAAAGAATAAATAAATAATAGGTTTGCTCATAAAATTAAATGTGTGTTTGTAGGAAAACCCACCAGAGTGTCGGGGCTTATGTTACGGGACGTGTAAGTGCACGTAATCCTTGAACATGACATGCGATAGAGTCCAGTTTAACTGACCATTGGTTGTAGAATTATAACTAAAAAAATATATTAAAAAATACATTATCAATTTAGTATCTGAATTCATCTCCAAAAAACCCTGCTCTATACGATGCCCAATGAAGATTCCTGCTGTCCCGGGCTTCTAGTGCTGAAACACTGCTGAGTGGGTGTGCCTCGCCTAACGGTCCGCCCTTAGCTAGACACGCGGCTGTTCTCAGTGGGACACAGAACTGGCAACACCGGATGAACAGGTGATCACGCCCGGGCACCCCTTCCACCCTTCAGCCCACTCGCTGCCACGGTCATATCTCTGTCTGCGATCTCTCGCTCTCAGCTCCAACCCAGCACTATCTGGTGACCATGATTCACAACCGCGACCTTGAAGCTTGCCCTAAAACGAAATGTATAGCACTATATGAGAGTTAGAGGTGGGTTGGGACAGCAATTTTCGGTATCAGTCCCAACCTGATACTGATACAGTAATGTACCTAGGTACAAGTCTCTGATACTTCTGTATCAGACGGTCCCAGGAGGCAACAAAGCTCCGCGTACGCAGACCGTGCGACCGGAGGGAGAATCTAATACATTATTTATCACGCCCGGTAATTCTCTACCTCTGATACTCTCATGACCGCCTGATACAACCAGTATCAATCAGTTCAACATTCACTGCAGTTCGTCCTGGCCGTGTATCACCATGTTGCGGGCTGTCATGCTTTGTAGTTAGTATCATTATAGTGAAATAAGGAATTGATAAGTGCACGAAAAAGACTTCATTTGTGTGGAATTTTTTCACGGAAAATAATGAGTTTGCTAATTGTAATTTGTGTAAACAAAAACTGAGTTATAAATCATCAACTAATCTGAAGAAACATTTGAAACCTAAACATTGATATAGTATGCTCACTAATGTACCTATCTGTTTTTTATTTTTTATTTTTGATAAAATCGTGCATTTTTAATGTATAAAAACACTAGTTACTAATTGTTTTCGAAAAAAGAAAGTCCATAATTATGTTGATTACATCTGTTATTAGTGTCAACTGAGAATTTATTTGCATTTTCATAGCTGTTAGGTGCACAAATATAAATATTATATCTTGTATTAATGTACTTTTTAATATTAAATTTTCATTAGTTTTATTATTGAACGAGACGGTGCACGCACTGCGCACTGAGCGTACTTTGAAGTAGGAGAATAAACAAAACGACTTGTAACCAGGGCTGCCACTCTGATATTCATGAAAAACCTAGATAACCTACAAAAAAACCCAGACACATGGGTAAAAAACCCAGATGCGTCTAAAATGCTATCGTTGAAAATGTTTGCGTACTAATTCAAAAATATAAACATAACTGGTTTTAATATAAAACAATTAATTACCTTACAAGACTGAAAACGGTTAAATACAACCAATACAAGAAAATTACACTGCAGCAAAATGGCTGTATAAGTAATTCTTGGACCAGCACATACTACAAATATATACATGACAAAACAAACACCATCACTGCATTCTTTAAACCGGTAATTGTTTTTATAAAACTGCATCATGTACGTTAGTCTTTATTCAGAGTCTGATTCTACAAGATTGGTTTGAAGGTTAATTGTTGCATTGGTTTTGTGTTCTGCAAGCCTCTTTGAAGAATGTGTCTAATTTAATATTCGACTTAGCTTCTTGAAAACTAGTTTTGTGTTTATATGTATTTTTGTGTGTGAAACACATAGACTTGTTTGCATTTATCAAACAGATATTGCAACAGATACAGTAGCTACTACCTTTATTATTGTTTTAGGTATAAAAATAATTAAAATTATAAAAAACCTAGAATTGTTGGAATTCATTATTTAAAAACCCAGAAACCCAAACACCATTGGAAAAACCCAGATCTGGGTGGAAAAACCCATGAGTGGCAGCCCTGCTTGTAACAATATCGCTTTGCGCCTCTCCTTCAAGGCTTCAACGCCTTCCCCTGCGCTTCCTCCCCTACATTTTTTCCCTTCTTTATCCCTTATTCGTCGTTCCTGCTCCCTCCCCTTTCACAAGCTCCGCCCAAGTGACCGTCATCTGCGATCGGGTACTGTATTCATTGGCCGTGGTGTTGTTCCAGCTGAATTCTGAACTGATACTAAAGTCTCTGATACTTTTCAAGTGTACTCGTTTGCCGTTCCTGATACAGGCGCGTATCAGTGCCAAAGTATCAGGTTGATACTTTTCGACCCACCTCTAATGAGAGTGTGGTGGACATAGAGAAATAACACACAATTGCTGTTTGTATGTATATGAGCCTTTGTCCTATAAAAAACTTTTCATTTGAAAAAACAAATATTTAGGTCATTAATTGAGATAAAAACTATCCTACCCCTCAAGTTGGACTAAGTTACGTATATGTGCAAAATTTCATTAAAATCGGTTAAGTAGTTTCGGAGATTAGCGTGGACGAACATCGTGACACGGGATTTTTATGTATAAAGATATATCAATAAAAATATACAGCATTTCAGCTACCTATATATTTATATTCAAAATCACAACGACTAAAATTATGATATTTAAAAAATTCTTCTGTCTGAATATGCTTACTCATATCAGCCTCAAGGGCAATATAATATTTTATAGTTATTAAAAATCAAAATAACTATATAATTATGTAACTAAAGACCAGAATTTTCAAACAGCTTTCAATCTATCTTAAAAGTTCTATTTTAAATGTAGTGCAATAAAATGTCTCACAGAAAACTCATTTATTAAATTAACAAGTTATTGTCATCTTATTTTTCTGAGACATTTGTCCAAAATGGCAGATCACAGCCATCGCTGTTTTCAAACCACGTTATTGCGCACTGCTTCACAAGCAAAAGTCAGCTAGAACTCTGCGCCTCTGGAAGTGTGACCCCACCCAATCAATATTTACAAGAACAATATAATATTAAGAAATAAACTCTTAAGTAGGGTTTTTTTTTACGAATATGAACTGATTTATTTTTATTTATGGAAGGGCCACGGGGTGTTGCGCTTCGTCCCGGAAGCAATAGCCTGGCTTTAGCAGAGGTTTAAGGTGAATTTTTGAATTCGTAGGCATCGTCTGCAGTTTGAAGTGGATTTTGGTTTGCAATCGCTGTAGACAGATAATTTTAAATAAAATTTTTTATTTTTGGTAAAATTTATATGCACCTATTTGAGATATCTAACTTAAATATAAAAGATAAACTAGTTTTGAAATAATATCATCTAATCCAGGCCATCATAAAATGGCTTTACAGTTAAAATTATATATAAAATTATATTTATGAAAGCATGAAAGACAAGCGAACTTAATCAGAAACACACAAGAATAATCAATATCCAAAATTTAAAACAAAATATTTTTCCAAAAAATTGGTTGTTGGTTGTAAAGTCGGTTTACGGACTTGTTTAACGTGACAACGTCATAACAAAACATTGATGAAATGATTGCATACTTTTATGAATAAAATTGAATCATTTTTATTGAATTATCGCTATTTTGTATGGATACAAAGAAGGAGTGAAATGAAATCTACAATTTAATTGATAAATTTACTTTTATTTGCACTCATTAATTAAAATATGTTTATTACTTTAACGAAGAGATTATTTTAACTATAACTTTCATACATGTTTGCTATTTAACTTCTTCCAATCTGTGCGTGCAGCCGGCGTTCATCGATTTATTAGACGTTGTCACGTCAAAAGTGTCCCGTAACGCGCGTTGTCCCGTTACGCTCATTATACGCTTCCACTCGACTGGAACAACCATCGATTTGACTTTTTCGAGGCACATTAAACTTGAAACACTCCCATTCGTGTCCTACTTTTCCTATCACCGTCCTATTCTTAACAGAATAACATAGATTGGAAGAAGTTAAATAGCAAACATGTATAAAAGTTATATTTAAAATAATCTCTTCACTAAAGTAATAAACATATTTGAATTAATGAGTGCAAATAAAAAAAAATTATCAATTAAATTGTAGATTTCATTACACTCCTTCTTTTTATCCATACAAAATAGTGATAATTCAATAAAAATGATTGAATTTTATTAATAAAAGTGTGCAATCATTTCATCAATGTTTTGTTATGACGTTTTTACGTTAAACTATCGTCCGTAAACCGACTTTACAGACAACCAATTTTTTTATTTGTATTTGTTGTAGCTTAAGAATTTACGAAATTATAAAGTTTTTAAAATTTTTTTTTTTTGCAAATAACTTTAGATAAAGGCAGTTAACACAAATTGAGCCTACCCCACACAAAACCATCAAATAGGCCTATACATCAGGAGAAACCTGAATGTTAGACACTGCAACTGAAACAAATGTTTTCATCATATTAACATAGTAAGCTATTTATTGTTTGTACTATTTTCGAGTTCCCCAAAATTGAGAAAATCTTCTCTTCCAACGATGGTCTTTGGAAAAAAAAACTCGCTTTATATATTACACAGAAAATAAATAAATAAAACACACATATACCTAACTATAATTTTATCGTATTGCAAAAATAATGTTTTGAATTAATAGTAATTAAGCAAGCATCAAACAAAGAACAATAACAATTTCTCCTAAAAAACCGACTTTCCGCCTTATTTTCAACTCATTAAAACACCAAGAAACGAACGAGAAAGATGAACAAAACTTGCTGCCTACTCTTGCAAATTTGTTTTAAAATCTGCGTTTTTCAACCAAAAAGTATATAATGGCAACTTCAAAATTCCACAATTATTTTAAAATCGTACTTAAAAAATTAATTAAATAAATGTGTGGCATCATCAAAATTGCATACATTTAAATATCTTTCTTAAAATTGTTTAAAAAGAAGTTGAATTATAAAATATTGATGCTATATAAGATGCAAGAGAATCGGCAAATTAATTTAAATTTTAAATATAAATCTATCAACACAAATTTCACATAAGTTAGCTAACTTTTGAATTCATTAAAATTTCAGTAATGATGTGGTAACACGTTTTATAATTTTTTTTTTGCAGAATTCAAAAAAGCTGAACCTGCAATCGGCTTAATGTTACAATAATAGCGTTACCGTATGAATTCTACTCATCTTGTTAGTAAATATAATACAATATATTTAATGAAACAGGGCTCGCGCGTCTACCACTAAGTCAGTTTTATAATTATCACATCACCATGTGCGGAAAACTACAAATATGTGCAACATATTATTATACAACATAATACATGCCGTACGTGATCTAGAACTCCTGTCGAGCTGTGTCAACCGATTATAATTCAAGTTTTTGGTCTAGTATTGTGGAACAGGAGATTGGCAGTTTTGATGTTTCAGAGACATTTATTTTTTTATATTTAAAAGTAAAAAAATTATTCTGTATTGCACAGAAAATAAAGAAACATAGTCAGTGTATGAATTGACAACTTATGCACTTAAAAAGTACAGGCATAAAATAAATTTAGTGTGCAAATAGAAACCGAGATACACAATAAATTATAAAATTATAAATGGAAAAGGGTATACTGGCGCACCCTGCTCAGTGATAATTCGCAATGAGCTTCAACAATTAGTTATGAGTAACATGACAGATGGCGTTGCTAAACCACGCGAACACTGAACTCTAACATCGTTATGTAGGTACTACTTGAAAAATTCATATTTGAATAAAATCCGGATCGGACCATGTTTGACCAAAATACATGAATTCCATCGAAAAAAATTCGAAACTTTTCCGCATACAACTAACCCGACTTCCACCATACCCGGAATCTTCACTACACGGAAATGTGTCGAACCGGAATAGTGACTATTCCGGGTCGGCACAAGTCCGTGCCAACTTGTGAGATTTAAATCTTGTTTGGAATAGTGACTATTCCGATTCGACACAAATCCGTTTTTTGCCATTGTTTAGGCGGAATAGTGACTATTTTTTCGACACAAATCCGCGTCCCCTATTCTGTGTACACTCCTTACCAGTGCCACCTAGTATGAAACTGAGGAACTAGGTGCTTGTATCGATACATTAGTTGTCTGGCAGCCATTTAAGAAATCGGAAAGGGTACCTTCCAGTTTCTACCCAGCTACACTACAGCCACCATAAGTCTGAAAGGTATCCTTTCCAAGGGGATACAATTCTGTCGTCCCCTGCGTATCGTGCATTTTTCCCTGGCCTCGGCTTCTGTACTCAATACTCAGTAAATAAAGCATTTTTGAAAACCAAAACCATCATTAGCGTTCTGTTAAATGAGGGTTTAGTATATAGTTGGGAATATTAGTTGAAACACAGTTTATTTTTAAATGTCAGGTTGAGTTAGCTTTTTTAATTTTATTTTGTGAGTTTTGTAGGGGTTTAATGCATAGCAATAACTTGTAACTTTGCCGCAATGGTAACTTAAACGTTAAGAATGCGAATCACCAAACAAACTAGGATCTCCCACAAGAAAGCATACATTAAAACTTAATTAAATCAAAAATATTAGTTTGCTATACATCCTAATTTCAAGAATAATATTTTCAAATATGATTTTAAACCAGTATTTCTATTAATATACCGAGGGAAGGGTCGGAGTTTGAGCTCAATGATTTGGCTTAAGGCGATTGGTGCACAGTAAAAAACGGTCACAGGCCCGAAAACAATGAATTTTGTATCATATGACCACTAAAGAGTTTAGATGCCTATGTGGGTGACCGTTACTATGTAGGGAGGTCAGGAGCTTAGTTCCAGCTCGTCAGAGGCGAGATGGCCTTCATACGGGAAGGGTGTTGCTGGCGGTCGCTCTGCGGCCTGCCATCTAGGAGGAATTAACAGAACCTCGAAGGTTTTATCTCCCTCTCCCTCTAACACACAGCCGATACGGTGCTATCGTGCCCAGAGTAGGGGAAGGTTTAGCAGGTTTTCTCTTTCACTCATCCTTCGCCATGGGGAGGCGGAATGGATTATTTTTTGTCCGCAACTGCGCAGACGTCATGTGGCCACTCCCGCACTCTTTTCACTCAACTCGCTCATTCTCTCACACTATTTCAATAAATCTTTTCAAATCTTCAACATTAATACTTTAAACCATTGCGCTTCCTACGGATTAATTATATTTCATGCAAGTGCCCGAATTCAGCTGCAAAAAAATAAAACGCGTAGTCAATTTTTTTCTTCAAAAACCTTCCCAAACACTGTGTGTTAAAAAACATTCTGAAAGCCCATTTTTCTAGATAAATGGAAATTCTAAATCACCTACGCCACAAGGAAACATTGTGCTTTAATATTATGTAAAGAAAACACCTCTTAGTTTTATAGTTATGTAAGGGTGGTGTGATATGTTTTAGATGTCGCACCATCTTATCATCCATGTAGAAGAGTTACCCGAAAAGCTAACAAGACTATTGCCATGGAAATGGAAATATGGTTAATGAAATATTTTTCAAATGTTTGTTAACAGTAAACAACATATAAAAAACCTTATAACTGTAAAATTAAAATACAAACAACCCTATAGCAAATTTAATTTCAATATGAAAAAGTCTACAATAATGTTTACAAGAAACGAAATTGCAATAGCAATACAAAAATATTGCAATTTTGTTACATTGTTAATATATATATTATTTTTAATAAAGGCAATAAAAATGACATACTCAATATTTGGAATACAATTAATACCTTAAGCCCTACATAATTGCTGCGATATTCACAATAAATGCTTTTCTTAAATATAGTAATTAAATAACATCGTAAATAAATTATGAACATACATATTATGGTGAAGGAAAGTGGACACTATCACACTGAAAAATCTTAGAGGGTAGTTTTCCTCATCTTATTTCTTTCTTTGCGTTTTTGGTCTTGTTCGTTAAAATATTTCATGTTCAAATACTTGATACGCATATACGTTCTTGTCCTGACAAAACAGTATATAACTTCTTCTGGATATTTATTTCCAGTAGTTCCGCAAATAATTTTAGTCAGTGATTCAAAAATCCGCTCTTTTTTGCACAAATTGTTGCCATGAATATTATCAAAACACATTTCAGCGATCTTTATTAATTCAAAAAATTCATTAGTGGGACATTTTAAGTTACCCTTTGATTGTACATGTATCCAGCTATCGTCCTCCGAATTGAAATCCGTAGTGCCAAGGTCAGGATATTTATTTCTGAAACGGTGAGCTATAAAGCCAGAAACATATTTCAGCCCTTCAAGAGAAATTTCGTCACTTGAAAGGGACCTGGCCTCTAAATCTAAGTCTATTTCTTCCATGTCAGCAAGATCTATTTCATTTAAAGGTGATTTCTCTTGAAATGTCTTTGTAAAATACATTTCCTTGCACAAAAGTAGTTCTGTAATTTCATTCTGATAAGCACTGTCCTGTTCCATTTCATTTGACGAAAAATCACTTACCAAACACATTTCGTCTGTCTTCTCATCCGTGTTTTTCCGTTCAGCAAAAACTACTGCAGAATGTTTTCACAATATGTAGTTTATAATTCTGTATTTAAAGTAAATGGGCGACAGACGCGTATTTTATTACATGCTTTATATTAGCTTCACCTGTATGTTTGTTTGTCTGTCCGTCTGTAACTCTTTCGACTAAGAGTGAGTGGCTCATCACTGTAAAATGTCCCACCAATTTCACCACATTCGTTAGCCGAGCGGTCTAAGGCGCGCGACTTTTGAGATGTCAGCTTTCGTACTCAGCGATCGTGGGTTCTACTCCCGGCCACGCCGGAAAAAAAAATGTTTTTTTTTCTGGTAAATTCTAAGATTATATCCATACATCTAACTGTAAATGATTCGGAGAGACATAACCATTTATTTGTGACGTTGCAACTCCAAATAGTTATCTCAGATGGTAATAGGTAGTGTCGGTAACTCATTTCCCTATGATAATTATACATAAATATAGTTTAAAAAACTAAAAAAAACATGCTTTTAAAGAATATCAAACTAAAAAGTTAAAAATAAATATAGTTTAAAAAACTAAAGAAACATGCTTTTAAAGATTATCAAACTAAAAAGTTAAAAATAATTTTAAAATTTAATTTATGACAATAGTATATAAGCAATACTAGTATAATTGAGAAAAAAGCATGGGGCGCTTAATATACAAAAAATATGGCACAAAGTGCCTCAAGTTTTTTTTCTCATTTATACTAGTATTGCTTATATACTATTGTCATAAATTAAATTTTAAAATTATTTTTTACTTTTTAGTTTGATAATCTTTAAAAGCATGTTTCTTTAGTTTTTTAAACTATATTTATTGATGTTCCATACCTCTAATATACGGACAGAGAAAAAACCACTCTAACACATCTTAGTTCAGTTTAACTGTTAACAAATATTTAGGTTAACAGGTCCTATACATATTTCCGAATGTTTTACTGACTGAGTTATACTGGACATTAATTAAATTGATCGCTGATATTTGTACTTTTAAACGAAATTTTGAATTTATCATTTTATGTAAACTCTAATGCGTTAAAAAGTGTAACGCAACACTACACACAGGTAGTGATGTCTAGTGCACTGTCCTATGCACATTAGTTAACAAAAAAATAAAATGAAATATTAATTACTGATAAATAATACCTTGATGTCGTGATACAAGTAACACATGCTTATCTGATATTTATTTCAATTAGAATACGAAATAGGAAGATAAAATAATTAACTGATTTTAAGATTGATTTATTACTTACACAGTACAGTGCATTTTGAAGACAAATGGGTCTTAAGAAGCGAAAATCGTACTCGATTAAAGGATGGTATGGTGTTCGGTATATTAAGGTTTCCCTCAAAGTAACGGTTTCAGAATGCTTTTAAGATATTATTTACATCCCAACATTAGTTTAAAACATTTCTCTTAAGAGTGTGCTTCGTAGCATTAAAAAATGTGCCTTAATTATTTTGCAAATTTATCATTGTTATGGTGACGATGTCAGGGGTTTTCGTAATTTTTTTTTAGAAATATAGTACAGTATTAGCAACTACGTTAAGAACTGTTATTTTATTCACACAGAGAAAAGAAATACAAAATGCTAAAATTTGGCGTTTGTCTTTTTATATACTATATAGGTTTGTTATTATATGTGTGTTGTAACATATATAAAAATGTTAAATATATTCAACAATATTTGGTAATTATATATATTAAAAAACTTTTATGTACGCGACTTGAAACTACGTGAAAGGTTTTCAGTCTATAAAGGCCTATTCTATGATTTTTTTAAAATTATTAATTCTTATGCAAACAATTAATAAAATTGGAAGATTCTTACATTGTCAGTATATGCATAGCATTACAGTTATTCCAAACAATTCTCTACCAGTGTTTACCTAAGGTTTGCATGTTACGTTGGTTCTTCTACTAATACACGTATATTACAAGAGGTTTGTAATAGATTAAATGAGGTAAGTAAGAATTCGTTTTTATAAACATTGTGTATGAAATTATAAATTTTGAGATGTATAATAATAAAAAGAAGTGCGTTCCGAAGACATATGTCGGTAGTGTTACCCACTGAAACATTATTCCCACTTCAACTCTCTGTAAAAATAAAAGTATGGGGTTGAATGCGTCAAAAGGGGTATATAAATAAAATTTGAGGCTTATTCCTTATTTCATACGCTAGTGTCCCCCACTTACAATTGCAAACAAAAATTTTTCCTCGATGTTGTAATTTACTCTGCGTAATCACAAAAATTTTTGGCAGTAAATAAGTATTTAATTTTTAAAAATGAAAGCATTCATGTTTCGAAAAAAATATTAAAGCGATGTGGGGAAAAATGTTTATAGATACTGCAGTAAAATTTTCAGTTTGATTGTTTTGATAGTTTCGGAGCTGTTGCGAGTTTAGTTTGGAGGATTCTTCGGCCGCGCGAGGCGTGTTTGGCTCTTTTTCATTTTCTTCCAGCGTAGGAAGCCGATACCCGGCTTCACCTCGCATCCTCTGCTGGTCTTCCCTTGTCCTCTCCAGATGTATTACTGTATATTAGCTCCATGAGCGCGACCTTGACAGACCGTTTCTTCGGTCTCCTCTCTCGTCATCCCTCTACACCCCATTCTTCCCCCTCCCCACCCGCAGGCTGCGGCCCGCCGGCCGGAGCTCCGCCGGACTACCTGGTTGCGACAAGCGCCGCCCTCAGCGCCACGTCGCGGGGACATTCTTCCCGGCGGCGAGAGTTTTACACGCAGCACTAGAACTGTCACTCCAGAGGGCATGTTTTGAGTCGGATCGTATCAAAAACAAAAGGATATGAAAATATATACATAACTCAATAGTGTTCTGCCAATTATGTTTTCATTTTCATTTAAATTTATTCTTTAAATCGCTCCTGAAGTAGTCCAGCAGTGATCAATGGAAATTGTCAATATTAAACTGTAATTTTGACGATGAAAATTTTTTCTTCTTACTTTTATATGTGCAGAAACCTATTCGTACACTCGTTTCTTGAACTATACTTAAGTTTAACATAATTATGTGTTTTCTAAATAATTCTGGCTTGGAATAAAAATAAATGCATTTAAAATGACATAACTCAGTAAAAAAAGTTTATTAAAAATATTTTAGGTATATTATGTCTTAAAAAGAAGCATAAAAAATAAATATGTACTGTTAAATTAGTTTTGTCGTAATATTTTCCATGCACCAATCGCAAGTAGTGCAAGTGCAGTGCAAGTAGAAGCAGGTAGATGCCCGTTTTAACATCCTGCAATATATTGCATGGGTAGGACCTAGAAATTAAAAAAAAAAAAATCTTTAAATATTTTAAAGTGTTGTATAAAAGATATTTTCTTTAACTTTATAAAATAAGTTTTTGGTGTAATGTGGTTAGACACATCAACTTGTAATCTGCAGTTTTGGGTTCGATTCTCACTAAATACAAAACATTTTTAAAATTTTAATTTTTTTATTTCTCGCAATATTAAATTACAGAAATTAAATTTGTTTAAAAGTTAAATGTAGGTATATATTTAAAATGAATTAATTCAATTTAGTAATGTTTTCTTTAATTTAGTTAATTAATATATTTAAATAGGAAATGTTTTAAATGATATATTCTTGAATTATCGTTACCGTCGAGCGTGGTTTGTAATTAAACTTTTGTCCTTCAGTCCTTGTTGTTATAACCCCATTTGATCCTTTTTCTTTATTTCTTTCGTGCCTTCAAAGCACATGGCCCTGGGAGGTGTTACAAATAAATCCCTTATAAAGTCAATATTTACCCTTTATAGAAAGTAAATATTTAATTTCCTTAGTATTTATTTTGTTTAATTACACTTTATTCCGTATGTTTACATTTGTAATCTATGATTAATTCAGATTTAAATTTCTTTGGTTAGCGTTTTGTCTATGTATTACTCTATGTTAATTTTTATTTTAAATTATGGTCAAGGCTAGAATAGCAGTATTTTTATTGAAACCAATATTAATTTAAAGATGAACAACGACAGTAATGGGTAGTAATTTTAATAGTTTTGTTTTATCAACAACCTTAAGAAAGTCGTTTATTAGTAACGGGGAAAAGATTCTTTTGGAACGAATTGAGACTCGATGAAGGCAACATCTAGAAACGCAACGATTTCGACTTTGAGTTAGAATTGAATATTTATAGAAGAATTGAAACTGTTTATTAATGCCAATATTGACGGAGATCCTGAAGAAACTAATAAATTAATCAACGAGGATAAGACTCATACTTCAAGAATCAAACAATTATTTAAGAAGAGAAGTCGACGAATATCTAGATTCAAGAGATCGTCCAATGAATGTAAATTGCTTTGAAACTACGGCCGTTGATCAGCCTGAAGAAAGAAGAATCCTGTCGAAGAACGAAAAGTCGCAGTTCGAGCCCGGGAAGGATGACCGTCGTGCAGTCCAGCCCAGTTGCAGCCCACAGCCCGAAGGATGGAGTCGTGACGGCGCGTATTCCTGCCGCCCGCTAGAGACCGGAGGAGCAACACCGAGTTCGCAGTCCTGATTGAGGCGAACCAAGGATTCTCCGAGAACCTACACGTCTCGTGGGTATCCTGCAGCAAGGTTTGGTCCCATACCCCATCACCCGAAGACTCGCTGAATACAGAAGTACCCTTACGAATTACGATTTAAACAAGACGAACATTTTTCACCGAATTAGAATCTTTTAGACTATAGAACATATTCTTTGTATAGAAAGACCGTGTACTTGTTCATCTTTAGATTTATCATTTAAATTCCGGAATCGCGATCCCGAACTAAATAATATTAGATAGTATAGATGGTACTTGATATTGAAAGAACATGTTGCTATTTTGTTTGACGGGCACTGCAAGTTACGTACCCAGTAGTCCACGCTCTGCGGACTGAAGCTAGTTTAAAATAAATAACACACAAATGATTAACATTTTATCTTAAAGATAACTTACTCAAATGAGAGAATTGTTAGATGCTTTGAAGTCGAGAGTGATAACAAATTCCATCTGTATTTTAACATAAATTATTTTAGTTAAGTTATTTATATAAAGTGTGATATTGTGCTTGTCGAAGTATATTGTCACCGTCTGCAAAAAACCTTACACGCAAATATAAATATTACATTTGAATTTGTTTACACGTCATTAACAGGTCTAGTCACGAGATTAGTATTTAACATACTTTTGACACACTGTAATTTTGACTTTCAGACACAAACTTCTAGACACAATTCTTAAAACTGAGAGAGATAGGCTAGAGAAACTGAAATTATTAACTACATTAAAGAATTTCAATAATTACACTAGCTGACTTTTCACCTTTCTTATCGGCTATTACTAAACATTATTTCCTAGGTACCGTTTATACAGTCTACAGTTGTGAACTTCATCTGGCTACGTGTCTGTAGCGCATTGTCATAAAAAACATATTATTTTAGTGGAAAATTGTAATAAAATAATGTTTCTTTTGATAATAAATAAAAATCATAGTAGATAATCATGTGCAATAATTTTCTTAAATATTTATTTTGTTCATAACCTCAACCAATAATGTAATTAAACTGTTTAAATATATTTAATTTTTGTAATTAATTATTAAATAATGCTAGAAATAAAAGAAAATTAAATTGTCCAAAAAATTGTTCTAGTTAGTTTCAAACCCGAGCCGGCAGATTGTAAGACTATGCATTAAACTGCACCATGCCACTTACCTACTTAACAAAATAATAAAAAACATAGTTTTCAAACAGAACTTAAATGTTTTTTTTAAACTGGGTTGTTACATAGGTATAAAAACGAAGAAAAAATCTTTACAGTTTTAAGCCTCAATCTTCTTAACAGCTAAGCGCAATAAAATAGCGAGGCATTCTCTCTAACCAATTCGACTTAATTAACAAATTTGGACAAATGTTAAGGCTTTGATGCATCTTAGGCATTCACCAAGCACTGAATAGAATTAAGAATTGTCATCTAGAAAAAAATTTCAAAATTTGAGATGGAATTAGGAATAATATTTTATTTTATACAATACTAATATTTAAGACAAAGTTCATCATGGACCTGCTTACTAGTATCGCTGTTAGTTCGCAGGCCGCCACGAGCTACACCAATCTGATGTGACACGCCAAGGCAAAGGGTATAAAGTTTACAGACCTATCTATATGACCACGATCTAAATCTTTAACCATGCAGTTAGGAATTATCAGGAGACAGTATGCTGTGACTTAATTCTTAATTGAAAACACTTTTTAAACTCGCCATCGCTATTTTGTTCCACCCAATAAAAATTGAGAAAATGGTACTCGATAATGTCTGATGATGGTTAGTAAGTATGAATCGTTAAAACTCTTTCATAAAAAAATAAAACTGTTCCCATAATGCATCCACTACACTTCGGCCAACGATTTGGGCACCTAACCATTATAGGGCAACATTTATATGAAGGAAAAAAGGCTTAACTTGGTTACCATGTAGGTAATCATGCCTATGTGGCCACACGCCCCCGCTCCTCTTACTAGCCGCTTTTAACTCTCGGGGCGCCCTTGCGCGTTTTACTTTTCGGAAACAGTTGGTGGATGGCCGTTTTACTCTAGGAAGCTAGATGTTCTCAGGTACCTGAGGTCCTGCCCTCGACACTCCTCTCAAGGAAGAATTGCTAGGGCAAATCTTCTGCTAGTTGTTTATTTGAGATCATCTACTTCTATGTTCTGACACCGGTCCTGCTGCCTCCCCATCAAAACTATCATGTTTTTGAGGAATGGGTCTCGGGGTTTGTGTTCGGCCAAGTGGCGGGAGGCAGGGATGTGTCCATAGAAGTGATCCTTGGGCTGTTAAGGCCACCCAAGACGCCTTACACTACAAATGATACACTCTGCTACGTGAAGTGTGTTTTTTATTTCTTATTAAACTTTACATGATGCTATCCATCCCATTTCGGCCGCGACTGTTTAGGGTTAGTGAGCTCTGCGTGTGTAGGGCTGTTCGGTGATGACCCTGCTTATAATGGTGAGAGGAGTAGTTTGATGAGAACAATAGGTGGTGGATGTTGCTGCTGTTATGGTGCTAGGCGCGCGACGGCTGTCAAGACCTGCACGGTGACGTACAGCCGGTGGGGGTCGTAACTCACGCTCTATATGAGGCTGCGGAATTGGCGCGAAGTTGAACTCTCAACATTGTGTGAAGACGACCAGCCTCTCCGAGCTCCCGGTGGATACTGGCGACTTCGTGTAGCGTGGCGCTA
The DNA here is from genome assembly GCF_032445375.1 of Bacillus rossius redtenbacheri. NCBI lineage: Eukaryota > Metazoa > Arthropoda > Insecta > Phasmatodea > Bacillidae > Bacillus > Bacillus rossius. Next base: position 190,332,589 of record NC_086330.1, on the reverse strand, counting down.
CGGCAGGCATGCTGATTGCGTGCCAAAAGTACAGCGTGTGGGGAACAGACGCGGCCAAGTTTAGAACATATTCACATGTTAAACAATTGCATTAATAAGTAAAAACGTTTGACGAATTATACATTACTTACATAGTTTATGTCTGTGGGAGAAAACATGTGCCCTTGAATGCTATAGTCTGACGGAAGCACATTGCCACACCCGGCGGAGTGCTTCCGCCGATGTGGCCGGTAGTGGTGCTAGCTGCGGGTCGTTCGGTGCACTCACACTCTTTGCACCATGTTGCACGCGCGGGCATGTTCGTGGCACACGGCTTTGAGAGGCGGCGAAGAGGCATCGCAGCCTGTGCGACTAAGAGGCGCACTATCGGCTGGCGTCAAATACGCCCCTCGGTCTGAGGCCGCTATGTGCACCGACACCTCACAATGATCGCACGGGAGTGATGCACTCGAAGCGCTGCACTGGGGTGGTGTACTATGCCTGGGGTGAGATTCTAGGCCCTGACTGCTGCGAGCATCCCTCTTCAAACAAGAAAATGACTGTGTGCCTCCCTCACTATGTCCATTCCCCCTCAGTAGGGGCAGTGATGTTGTGATGTGGCCTAGCTCCATTGAGTTGCACTGGGGTGGCACTCTAGGGTCCCTGGCCCGGCCCTGATGATTAGTCCATTCATACTCAACCAGGTGAACCGGAGCCCTGCGGGTCCTCTGTGGCCGCAGTGAAGGGGAGGGGGCTGCCGCTTGCTCGGGCGTGATGTCCGGTGGGAGGCACCCCTCCAGGGGCAAGAACTTGTCCGAGGTACTGTCCTCAGGCTCGTCCAGGAGAGTGTTATCCTCAGTAATGTATTTCCCGTGCTCGGCCAGGATGTAAGCATGGCTAACTTGGTCTTTCTCAAGCTCGTCCAGGGGGGTGACATCCTGAATTATGTATTTCCCGGGCTTGGCCAGGGTGTAAGCATGGCTAACTTGGTCCTTCTCGGGCCCATCCAGGGGCGTGATATTAATGGACTCGTGTTTGTCTATACAGCATGTCAAGACCGAAGCCTGCCGTGTGCGTGATGGGTACCTTCCCCCAATGTCAGTTCCTTCCTCCCCTTCTTCTGACTCGTCACCTGACTCGTCGACAGACATCTGGGGGTTGGCATCTGATAAGCTCATGTTCAGCATTCATGATGGCTCATCCCATTCATCTGTCTCCTCCTTGTCGTTCTGTTGCCATATCAGGGTGTCCTGGGGCCCTATTCTTGACGCTGCTGGAAGAATTCCGCTAGCGGAATTACTTGATTCCACCAGAAATTTGCTAAACCCTATTCTTGAACACTCGCTAGCGGAATTATGTATCGGAATTACGTCACAAACTACCGGAATTATTCCGTCACCTCGTGAGCTGGCGGAATCACAATTCCGGTAGAGATTTGAGCATTGTTCTTTGAAACCATGATTTGTCCAAAATGGAGTCTCTGTTATGGTACTGAAAAATATTTAAATCGTTTGTATGTTTGGTTAGTTTAGGTTAGCTACATTTAAATCTTGCTTAATAATATGTGTGTTTATATACTTATATTAGATTACTTCATTTAAAACTAGAAATAACTTATTCGCTTCATTATTTTATGTGATTATTCCGATAAAAATACACCATGTGATGCTTTCAACCTTCAAAATTGGTGTGTGCGTGGCGAGAAAACTTTTGTAACAATTTAACTAATATTTAATGTTTTAAGTATTATTACATTTGTTAGTGTGATTTGCAATGGCAGGTATTTAAATATTACGTTATGAAAGTTATATTTACCATCTTCCATTAAGTACTTAATATTGTACCTACTTACCATAAAAAACATTGAAATTTTTGCTGTGTATAAATTTGTGGTTTATTTGACGTATATTGTGATAAATATAATACCGGTAACGGAGTTTCCATATTACGTAATTCGTTTTTGACACCAAATATTGCAATCGTGCGTCATGTTTTGATGGAACAAAACTATAGTGGTAGTTAGATATTGCACATGTATTCGTTAAAAGTACATCCATCCTGGAATTGAAAAGTACTTGAAATGTGTCCATTTATATATGAATTTTCCACAATGATATGTGATTGTGAAAATAAAGGTTATCCTATTTACCCTTCCCTATCTTACAAACAGAGCCAACATTCCTACCACGCAAATAATATGATTGAAAACAACACACACTGATGAAAACCCACACAAGTATTATTAAATAAATGATGAAAGAAGATATAATTGAAAGATTTTGTTGATAAATCCATAAGATTGTTTTCAATAAGCCCATACACCAAACAATAACAAACTTTGGTAAAAGTTCCGTACCGGTATTGCTTATCCAGGTATATCCAGATATACCTTTGATTCTAATGGCATAATCCTGTACACCTGATCCTGTGTTATATGATCCTTATCTCTTTTATCAGTGGGAAGGCATGTAGCACCGACTTCTTTCGCGCGATAGCGCGAAACCTGATGTAAAAAATAAATTACATATATTATAAATAAATTCAGATTTCGCGCTGTCGTTCGAAATGCGTCGGCGCTACGCGCCTGCCCACTGCTAAAATAATAAGCATCATGTACCACAGGATCAGGTGTACAGGATCATGCCAACAGGATAACAGGTTAACTTGGATACGCAATACAGAACTTTTACCCATTTCCCCCCGCACCATGAGATAATTGCCAGATGATGTTCATAAAGTTTTATAATTTTGTATTGACTTGCAGTTATAAAAATTTTAATGTACACATTCACAATTGTTTGCTGAATCAAGAAACACCGGATAAAATTTATTTTCACCTCACATTTTACACTAACATAAAAAGTTGCGGCAAAGTAAGCAGAAACAAACTAAGAAACAATTACTTTTAAGTGATAAAAATTTTAAATTCTATCAAGTAATCAGAAACAATAAACTAAAAAACGAATACTTTTAAGGGATAAGAATTGTAAATTTTAATAAAAAACCCACATGAATTTGTAAATATTTTCGCAAATATTGGTATGTTTTTAGTACTTTTTCTAACATAAAATAAAGTTGTTCATTTCATAACACAATATATTTCCCCGATTTTTTTCCATATAAGCCATACCATTCATTTATAATTATTAGTTTGGTAATTATTATACATATTACATAACCTCCACGTCCATCAACTAGAGAAAAGATACGAGTATAATGAAAACATTAAACTTTTAATAAGAAATGGTCCTTCCCTCGTTGTTATTGGCCTTCTACCAGTGACGTCAACACAAAATTGGACGTTGCCACACTTCCATGAAGACATTTCATAAACCCGACAATGTTGATTCCGGTAGCAGCAATAGCAGTTTCAAGAATAGACATTTAGCTGTCTAGCGGGTTGAAACTTGCGGATGATTCTGCTACCGGAATTATTCCGGCAGCGTCAAGAATAGGGCCCCTGATGACCGCCGCCCGCGGTGTCGGTTGGAGGGCTCAGTGTACCGGTGGTGGGGATTTATGATTGGGGGGGGGGGGGGGGCAATATATATGGGCTCAAGTCCCGTGTTGACGTCAGATAGTGGGGAGGTGCCCTTTGGCAGAACCTGCTGGTTCGTTACCTGCTGGCCCTCTGATTGAGGCACCCTCGGGTTGAGCCCTGGTGACACTCCTTCCATTACCCCGGGTTCTATTAACCGCAGGTCATCCCTGTGGACCTTGGCAGGCCGTCCCCAGGGGGTACGGACCGTGCATTATGTGGGTCCGGATTTCCAGAGCACTTCCCTTGGCTCCGACCACTTGGGGGCCAGCCCCGCACAGAAATTGCGAGCTACCGATGACAGATGGTGCTGCCTCACATACACCCACTGTCCAGGTTGTAGGGGCATTGGGGGGTGACTGGTCTGTGGTGTGTGCTCCGATAGGAATTGGGTTTGCTGTTGCCTGGCCTGTTCCCTCCCTTTCTCGATCTCCGGATGGATTAGAGTGTCCATGACGGCCGCCACAACCCGGCACTCCCCTGGCAGGGTGAGGTTCTGCCCATACAGCAGCTCTGCCGTGCTGTAGCCTGTGACCGTATTCGTATGGCGCCTAAGAAAATACAGTAAGTTGGGTATACGTACATCCCACTTGGAATGGTGGTCCCCCAGGCGCAAACTTAAATGTGCTTTTACTTCTTGGTTTCGATGCTCGGTCGGATTGGCCTAAGGGTGATAGACGGGAGTGATGTGGTGTTCTAGGCCCCACCGACGACAGTGAGCTCACCAGCACTTCCCACTGAATTGGCACCCATTGTCCATCAGTAGTACCCTCGCGAAGTCATAGTGCTGGAAAATTTCCCGGTCCAGTAGAGCCGCTATGGTCCCAGCTCGCACGTTGGATACTGGGAAGGCCTCAACCCACCTTGTGAAGATGTCCGTGATGACCACCAAATATCTTTTGCCCCGAGTGGTCCAGGGATACGGCCCCATGATGTCGAGTGCCAGCGTGTGGAACGGGTCACGGGGTCGATGGGGGTGCTGTTGCTCCACTCTGTCCATCTGCCGTGCCTTCCACTGTTGGCAGCGCTGACACTGTCGCACATAACCCCTAACGTCTCGGGTAATGCCTGGCCAATGGAATGTTTTGCGGATGTCCATCTGTGTCTGGTCTGCCCTGGGGTGACCAGCCAAGTCATGGTCATGGTGAAAATGTAGCACGCCAACTCGTGCACCTCCATAAACATAGAGGTGCCATGCCTCCATGTTGCCCAGCACCCGTGTCTGTAGCACTCCGTCTACTATCCGGGGATAGGGGTGGACTGTTCCCCCACTCGCCTGTACTTCAGTCTGAGTGGCCTCGTCCGTCTGCTGGGCGTGCTGCACAGCCGCCACTAGGGCAGTAAGGGTCTCGAACCCCTGTATTGGGGCAATGTCTGGGGGCGTGGTCATGGTGCACAACACCACTGGTGCCTCCTCCCCGGCGGTGACAGGTAGGGTACCTGGTGGGGGTAGCAGCCCCTCCCAGCTGTTGTCATCCTGGAAAGTAAACCCAGGGTGACATGACAGCTCATCAGTGAGCTGGTTGTAATGCCCCTTTACATGCTCGACCGCAAAGTCGAAGCTCTGGAGCATGAGTGCCCACCGCGTGAACTTCGACTTGCGGCCTTGGGCGGAATCCAGCCAGCTTGGGACACTGACTGTCCGTCCTCAAAGTGAAACGCCGACCTTCCAGGTGGTGTCGGTACCGCCGAATCGCCCAAACGACGGCCATGCACTCCTGTTTGTTCACATGGTACCGCCGCTCGGGCTGGCCGAACTTGGCGCTCGCGCACTCCACTCCCCGGCATTCCTCGTTTTCCCCTACCTGGTATAGGACAGCCCCCATCCCTTCTTGGCTTGAATCTGTCTGCAAGTACAGCGGGGAGTCGGGCCGCAAGCGGGCGAGTCGGTGGCTCTTCCGGAACTCGTGCTTGACGGTGGCCAGTGCGTGATCTGACTCCTATGTCCACCGAAACCGGGTCTTCGGTGACAACAGGTCGGTAATTGGGGCAACTATGCTGGCAAAGTGGGGTACAAAGGATCTTAGCTAGTTCAAGAGGCCCAGGAGTTCTTGTAGCTTCTTACGGGTATTGGGTGAGTGTTTGGATTCAATGAGGTTCGGGTGTTTGGGCAGCGGTCGACAGCCTTCGGCATCCACGAGGTGCCCCAGGTACTCAATCTCTCGCGCACCCACGTGGCATTTGTGGGGGGCACACGTGATTCCGTGTCTGGCCAGCCGCTCAAGGACCAGTCCGAGGTGGCATGCGTGGTCCTCCCACGACCACGACCAGATGATCACGTCGTCTAGATATGCTGCAGCAAACTCGCTGGCATAGCCATCTAAGACGCGGACTATTATGGCCTGGAAGGTCGCGGGGGCATCCATCAGCCCGAACGGTATGGCGCAGAACTGGAAACGCCTCCCATAAGGGGCGGTGAAAGCTGTTTTTTGCTGGTCCTCGGGGCGTATCGGCACCTGCCAATACCCTAACTTTATGTCCAGCCAGGTAAAGATGAACGCATCGCCCAGCCCCGCCAAGGCGTCTGTGATATTGATGAAGGGAGGGGGGCAGGTATGGTAACTGGGTTAATCGGCTTGAAATTAACGCAAAAGCGCATTGAGCCGTCTTTCTTACCGGCCATCACAATCAAACAATTGTAACGGGACTCACTTGGTTCAATGACGCCATCGCACCACATCTCGGCGATCTGCTTCTGGATGACCTCATTCTCGAGGTGGTAGCCCCCGACCCAGGCTGTACACGGTATGCCTCTCCTGATTGCTCATGTGCATCCTCCCTGCTCGCACTTCTACTGTAGCGTCCTCCTGGGCTAACCATGGCAACCCTAAAATCAACTGGTCCCTGAGCACATCCATCATGAGGGCGGTGGTCTGACTGGTATGATCTCTAATGGCAATGGTGATTTGGGTGTGGCCGACTGTGAGTGTCCTCGGCCCCTTGGTGGCTAATTGTATGTTCTCACGCTCCGGGATCAGGTCCCCTTTGGCTATGAGTTGAGCTGACATGTAGGAATGACTGGCAGCAGTGTCCACTTACACATGCACAGGTTGCCCATTCATGGCCACCGGTACCCTTAGTAGGTAACCAGCCTCAGGTCCCAACTGTCACAGGTGGGGCGACTCACCAGTCTGCTCCAGGGGCGCTGCCAATGTCGTCAGGGGCACCCAGTGGCTGGTATAGCTCGCTGGTGACCTGGTGCGGGCCGCTGACGGGTGGCGCTGGTCACCCCTGCCCATCCTGATGGGGTATGTTGGTACTTCAGGTTGCACAGCAGGTGCTGCCTTGGTCGCCGGGGGCACCCGGTGGCTGGTGTAGCTCGCTAGCGACCTGGTCCGGGCTGCTGAGGGATGGCACTGGTCACCACCGTCCATCCTGATGGGATACGCCGGTGAATCAGGAGGCACATCAGGTGCTGCCGGGGTTGCCGAGGGCACCCGGTGGCTGGTGTAGCTCGCCGGCGACCTGGTGCGGGCAGCAAACTGATGGTGCTGGTTGCCCCCTTCCGTCCTGATGGGGTGCTTTGGGGCTGGACACGGGGTCCAGGGGCAGCAGCCGGCCAGTACATCGCCCCCTAGTTGGTGTTTCCCACCGTGGAATTCTTCGGTCCTTCGAGTATGCCATAATGCAGCCCTGGCAGGCCAGATGTCATGCCAGTGGTACTCTTTTATCCGGCAGTACTTGCAGTGCGGTGCCCTGTCTAGTTGGCCTTCCGATCTCGCGCTTCTGCGCTCGTCACGCTATGTCTGTTGGTTGCCCTGGCTCTGACTGCTCGGTGATGGGTTGCCATGCTCCCGTGCTCCTTCTGTTTGCCTGAGTGGGCCCTGTGACTGTGCCGGCACTACATAGGAGACTACTGTAAGCGCGTCCTCAGGTGTCGTCAGTTCCGTGGTGTACGTCCCTCGTCGCTGCACCGGGGAGCTCCTTGGTCGGTGCAGCCTGCGCAGGTCATGATCCACCTCTTTCGCCAGCGATACGAAGTCCTCTAACCCTCGTCCGGTGGTGCTCCGCAGGAACGGCCGTAGCTCAGGACCATTAACTCCACAAGTACACCCAAAGCCGCGCCAATGTGGCCCCCTGGGACCAGACGCCTGTGCAACCGGACTTTGTCGCATATGAACGTCTCCACATCTTCATCGATGGCCTGGGGATGGCAGAATAGTGCGCTGGCACCGCGCGTGTGCGCGTGCGCCGTCGAAGCGCCCTTCGAATCGGGCCACGAAGTCATCCCACTCCATCTCGAATTCACCAATCATCCCCCACCAGTCGAGTGCGCTCCCCCGCTGCGCTGACTCGTTCAGTCCACTCGTTGAGCGGCACTGCGAACCGGGTCAGCCGATCGCAGCACGTCCGCGTGAACTTGCCGGGATCCTCGTGGGCTTGTCCTGCGAACTCCAGCAATGTCATGGTTCCGATATTACTCATGATGCTCACCGCCTGTACCTGCGGGGGTCTCAGTGCTATGTTCTCGCACGCAGAACACATGAACAAACCGTCTCTGAAGTTAAGAAATTTCTGCACTTCTGTACATCTGCGGTGTTTCGTTGCGCCAAAATGCTGATGGTATGCAACTTCGTCCGGTTGCCTGTGGCATCTTATCGCGCTGCATTTATGTCCTCCTGTTGTGCCCCTCCCTTCGCCTGTTTCAGTCTTTATGCCCGTGCTGCACATATACATCGCGTACGTGCTGGCGTTGTGCCGGTATACGCGGCCGTGTGTACTTGTCGCACAGATCTCTCATGGCAATGGATACGTCCGTGTTGGCTTGCATCGCGATCGCGAGTCGCGGCTCTCCTGCCCGTGTGCCGGGTTGAAGCTGTGATATGGCCCAATGGCCCCAGACACGTGTTCCCTGGCGTTCACTTGGCCGCTCGGTGTGCCTGACTAATTTGCTTCAGCTAATGTCAGCTCAGCTCGTATGGTGATGCTCGGCCGAAGCTGCTATTGGGCGCGCTCAGTTCGCGGTTGTTTTGGGTGAAGCTTGTGGAGGGGGGGGGGGGGGTTCGGTGTACACTTGGCTGCTCAGAGTGAAATGCTGGAGGAGTTGGGTTTGCTTGACCTGTTTTAACTGGCGCGTACCGTTAACCCACGCCAGCCTGTCCAGTGACGCGCGCCTAAAGTCCTTTTTTCTTTGCGAGTTATGCCGTTCTAGCTTGCGTTTTTCTGCCGGTTGGTGTTGTGCGTCTCCTGCAGCTGAATTTTTGCTAGATTTTTCCCATTTCTGATGTCGTTAATTTTGGAAAATTAATTCGAACTTTGGTCGCCACACTAGTTGGGCGCCATTTTGATACCGGTCCGGCTGCCTCCCCGTCAAAGCTATCAAGTTTTTGAGGAATGGGTCTCGTGGTTTAGGTTTGGCCAAGTGGCAGGAGGCAAGGATGTGTCTGTAGAGGTGATCCTTGGGCTGTTTAGGCCATCAAAGACGCCTTACACTACAAATGATACACTCTGCTATGTGAAGTGTTTTTTTTATTCCTTATTAAACTTTACATGGTGCTATCCATCCCATTTTGGCCGCGACTGTTTGGGGTTAGTGAGCTCTGCGCGAGTAGGGCTGTTCGGTGATGACTCCACATATAATGGTGACAGGGGGAGTTTGATGAGAACAATACATAGCGGACGTTGCTGCTGTTATGGCGCTAGGCGCGCGACGGCTGTCAAGACCTGCGCGGTGACGCACAGTCGGTGGCGGTCGTAATTCACGCTCTATATGAGGCTGCAGAATTGGCGCGAAGTGGACCTCTCAACATTGTGCGAAGACGACCAGCCTCTCCGAGCTCCCAGTGAATACTGGCGACTTTGTGTAGCACGGCGCTACGGCGGGCCTGCTGATTGCGTGCCAAAGCTCAGCACGCGGGGAACAGACGTGGCCTAGTTTAGGACATATTCGCACATTGAACAATTGCATTAATAAGTAAAAATGTTTGACGAATTATTCATTTCATAGTTTATGTAAACATGTGCCCTTGAATGCTATAGTCTGGCGGAAGCACATTGCCACACCCGGCGAAGTGCTTCCGCCGATGTGGCCGGTAGTGGTGCTAGCTGCGGGTCGTTCGGTGCACTCACACTCTTTGCACCATGTTGCACGCGCGGGCATGTTCGTGGCACACGGCTTTGAGAGGCGTTGGAGAGGCATCGCGGCCTGTGCGACTGAGAGGCGCACTATCGGCTGGTGTCAGTTATTAATGTTAATGTATTAAGATTTTTAGGAAAATGAATAATTTATGTATCAGGTTACAGATGACAAGGATAATTGCATATTTCTCTCATGACATTTTGAATAAAATATTATTTTTATTAGGTACATGTATTTTTTTCCCTACTGGTTATGTGGAGTATATTCATACTGACAATATTATGTTAAAACACATAGGCCTTAAACATAATTTAATTAAGCTCTTATAATTTGTGGCACGGAATAAAATTGCCTAAGCAGTTTCACCTCTAAACAAACCTTAGTTCGGATTAGTATTTTTTAAGACATCTACTTTCGATCTATATAAAACAACGTAAAAAAAAAAAGTAATTCCCTTCGCCTACATGAGTGTTACCAACTCTTTATGACTTAGGTCCATTAGCTTCTAACTTTTAAAACTATCTTAGGGAGCAAACGATACTGCGAGTAAAACCAACCTAGTTACTGCAGACATCCAGGATAGCTGTGCACATAACGATGAGCATTTTAATATAATAATAAACTTTTAATAGTGGAAAAATTAATTTTTTTCACATAAGCAAAACCAAAGAATTTTTTTTTAATCTTTACTGAAATATTGATTAGAGCTCATTCATTTACCCTGAGAGAGAATTTAAAAAAAAATTGTTGGAAAATTTTTTTTTATTGTATTAATTATAAAACATTGGTTTCGTTGAATCATGGAATATAAATTAATTGTATGACTGCTTTCTATAAATTGTGAATCTCTTAAAGTAGTTAATTGGTGTTTAATAATTGACCTCGGCCAATTTTATGTCAGAGCGGAGACATGGCAGGTGTCACTCACTGGCAGCTCATGATCATGATGCCCAGCATCAGGATTCTGAGAGCAGCCTCAAAAACTAAATTGATATTTTGTTTCGGCGAGTTTGTTTCAACATAGTGTAAAAAAAACAACATAATATGCACTGTACGATGCTCTTCAACCTCTTCCTAATTTAAGGTCTTTAAACAAAAAACTTTACTAGTAGCACTGTACAAGGTAGGTATCTGTTGATCGCATAAATGTGGTCATGGGGTGCACCCCAAAACTGTGAGACACAGTGGATAAGATTGGGTCCCGGGCGACAATTACTGCCCGGAGCAGTGCGAATTCAAACACCCCCTCCCCCCTGGGACATGCATGGTTTATTCGATCCATTGATCGCATAAATGTGGTCATGGGGTGCACCCCGTAAAACTGTGACACACAGTGGATAAGATTGGGTCCCGGGCGACAATTACTGCTCGGAGCAGTGCGAATTCAAACCCCCCCTCCCCCCTGGGACATGCATGGTTTATTCGATCCACGTACTCACTCAGGGCACCAGGATTAGGGTTCCCTCTCCCAAGGTGGCCGCAGGTAATATGGCCATCGCTTTAATTCTGGACAACAGATGGGAACTCGTCCTCAATGTGGCTTTCCTCCAATTCATCCAGTGGTGAACTCATAGCATTGTATACCAGGGTAGCATAGGCCTAGAGGCTAAGCATCCATTGAGCGACGTTTCCCTTACAGCTACCGGCAGACGTCTGTGCATGCCTGAGCGGGGGGAAGCGGGGTAACGAATGCGAGAGGGGAAGAGATGGGCGCGCAGGTCAGATTAGTCTAACAGCTGTTGTACAAACATTAGCCACCTCTAGTTTAGTCACGTGGAAGGCTATGGAGGGTAAAGGACGGTCACAGCGTTACGGGAAAGTTATTCACAGCAGTGAACGTGTAATTATAAAGTCGGTGATTCAGTGTTGCGATGAAGAGGCTAAAAGAGGCTGTCTTCTGGAGCCGCTTCAATGGGCAACAGCAAAAGCTGCGAAATATACCGGAGTTAGTGAAAGAGCCATATGCAGTATGTGTAAAGCCATCAGAGACCGTCCAAACGAGCCCAAACGACCCCAGGAAAAAGCAGGTATAGTGAATATAATATTTAAAACAAGCGAAAAAATTTGCTTTGATCTAAAACAGGTCGTTGTCAATATACACTGTTTAAACACGAATATTAAAAAAGGCATTTACTAATATCATTGCTGCAATGATTCGCTGCCAAATTTGCTGAATAATTTAGCTAGTATTTGCACTACAAAATGCAGTTATTACGAGCAATGTTGTTAATAGTTTCATTTGGAAAGTATTTTAGGTTAGCGTGACTTTTGTATGCTTATTTTTGTTCCTGTAACATATAAAAAAATAAGATACATTTTTCATTTTTTACTTGGTAAGATATGTTTTTCACAACTGCATAAATTTAAGTTTGATGATAATTATTTTATTGTTGCATTTGGCACAATTGTAAGAAGAGAATAATTTTATTTGCAGGCCCAAAACGAAAGGCTGCATTGAGCTGGACAGTTTCGACAAGAGAGTTATACGAGACACAATAGAGGAATTCTATACCACGAAAAAGATTGTTCCAACAATAGGTAAACTAATGCCTGTTTTACATGGGAAAATTGCATGGCAGTGGAGTGAGAGATCACTGAGAAGAATCCTTCACGGTATGGGATTTGTGTGGAAGAAGTGTCAGAAGAAACGTTCTTTACTTATTGAACGTAGTGACATTGTGATGTGGCGTTCGAAATATCTTACGGAAATGAGGCAATTAAGAAAAGAAGGCCACAAAATATTTTACTTTGATGAATCGTGGATTGATACAAACTTGACTATGAATAAGTGCTGGCAGAAAACCGACTCTGTGAAAGGTATTTTGACGCCGGGAAATGCGTCGAACAGATTGATAATTGTGCACATTGGTTCCGCGAATGGTTTTCTGGACAATGCTCTTTTGGTTTTTAAAGCCGGTGCTGCAAGTGGCGATTACCACGGGCAAATGAATGCGGAAAATTTGGAAAAATGGTTAGTAGAAAAAGTTATTCCTAATTTACCTCCTGCTTCGGTAATTGTTATGGACAATGCCCCGTACCATTCAAAACAGCAAGACAAGTGCCCATCAAATTACGCAACAAAAAATGACATTATCGAGTGGTTGAACCGGAAAGGCATAACATGTGACTCAAGCATACGTAAAGTTACGCTACTTGACTTGTTGGCTCAACACAGGCCAAAAGAAAAGATATTTCGAGTGGATAAACTTTTAAAACAACATGGCCACAAAGTACTTCGTTTGCCACCGTACATGTGTGATCTCAATGCTATTGAGCGGACTTGGGCAAAAATAAAACAGCATGTTCGCGAGCGGAATGTATCTGGAGAATTGTCATTGCAAGCTCTCCTGAAGTTAACTACAGACGGAGTTGAAAATGTAAGTAAAGATGACTGGGAAGGCTACGTGAGACACGTTGAGGAAATAGAAGATTATTATTGGAAGAAGGACTGTGTAATGGAAATTGCACTGGATGAATTTGTTATTCATCTTGGTGAAGAAAGCACTGACGATGACTTGTCCATAGAGGCCAGTGATAGTGACGATTGTTGTAGTGCCGGTTCACCATTAGCAAAACCGCTTTAACAATGGTTTGCAATGTGCAAAAAAACCTTCTATAAATTATGTTTGCATTTATATTATGAATTATAGTAAACGATTATGTAATGTCTAATACTAAAATTTTTAAGTGAACATCAATGTTAGTCTTCTGTCTACAGCTAATTATTTGCACGTATTTACTATACTCTTTCTTAAATGTAAATTTTCTTTACGTGTGTGTTAAATGTTGGCACAGATAATTTGTAAGTATATGTATATTTCAGTCAGTTTAGTATTTGTACTAAGTTTTGATTAGTTTCGTGGTTGTACTCTATCAAAACCATTTGAAAACATTTTAGAGTGGTAATTTTGTGTTTGCTTGATTTTATAGATTTATTCGTACCTACAAGTTGTATTAATATTGGTGGGAAAGTTAATCTGTACCCACTGACTGTTCACATATTGTAAAAAAATGTATGCATGTGTTTTATTGTTCATAACCGTAATTCTTACATTTCATTAGATTGTAGCCGGACACTACAAACTTTCCCATATGAGCGATAGTTCTTTGTTACGAAATGGTAAAGTGATGCTTACTGTACACTATTTGTGTGCATACACTTAACGAAAAATTATATAACTAATATTACACACAACAATACTATTGTTATATGTTGCAGCTAACAAATACCCCCGTGTTCCTTACTGTTATCTAATGTTTACTGTTGTTACAAAGAGTAAATGTTTTTAGGCCCGCGCGTATATCGCTGGGACGTACCGTTGTCGCCCGGCTAGAGAGCGCGCCGTGACGAACTTCAGTCAAGCAAGCAGGAGGGGACTCGCGTGCACAGACGTCTGCCGGTAGCAGTACCTTAACAACAAAAAGTTTCTCATTTTTTAGACTGAAACTTCTTTGCACAGGGGGCTACAATGTTTGAGTATTACGAAAATTCCGATCTCATGAAGGGAATAGTTAGGTACATGGTGGGGGAACCGATAGAGGATGAGAGTGCATCAACAGCGATTCTACTCAAACACATGCACTAGCAGTCGGATGGGAATAAGTAGGTACACAGCATAGCATGCTATATGCTAATTATAACGGCCGGAAGGGGAGACGGTAGGGAGAGGTAGAAATGACGCAGCAGTGATGCTACGGAATTCTTGTAATGATGCTTGTGTTTGTCTACTCTCCAATTTCGTAATAACTAACAATTGGCTATACCTTATTATTTCTTTTATTTCATTTAAATTATTTACAATAATTTATTTATTTGTTTCGAAAAGAGTTATTGGGTTGTACGATTAACTTTAAAAGTATTATTCATTTTTATGTAAATAATGTGACTTAACATGTAAAAAAAAGACATATAGATTTAAAAGGTTAGCTTAATCAGTGTTATTTAGTCTAGGTACGTGAACACTGCGATTTGAAATGTCAAAAGGACTTCTAGAATTGTTATGTAGACTTTATAAGTGTAATTTTTGTTCGATTGGAGTGTTTTTTCTGTTCTTTCATTTTATTCATTTAGCGATGATGCTAAACATCATGACTAAAAATAATATAAAAAAGCAGATAACATGAATTATAAAAGGCAATGTGGGAATAAAATGCCAAAAGAGCTGCCAAAAAGTGTAAGTGAATGGATGCGAAAGTACAGGGCATGGAAAAATACATTTTTTTTAATTTGAAATGTTATTATCTCCTGTTCAGTAAAAAATAATAATATTACTCATAGTCAGCCGCCATGTTTATTTTTTATAGTACTAGGCGGGAAATTTAAACAAGACGCATAGGTTGCTAGTCGGCCGCCATGTTTATTTTTTATAGTAATAGGCGGGAAATTTAAACAAGCCGCATGGCTGCTAGTCGGCCGCCATGTTTCTTCTTTTATAGTACTAGGCGGGAAATTTAAAATATATTGTCGGCTGCTATGCGGCCGCCATGTTAATTATTTAATAGTACTAGGCGGGATATTTAAAATATATTGTCAGCTGCTATGCGGCCGGCATCTTTTTTTTTTCGAGAACATTGGAAAAAAAATAATTTCGGCTACTAGAAAGTATCTAGAACAGCCAACTTTGAAAATAAAATAATTTTATATATGACAATCGATTGCTGTAAGCCGCCATCTTGTAGCACAGCATACCAGGCAGCCATCTTTTTTCCATATTATAGTCATTGGTATTTTCAAGTTTGAATATAAAAAAAATTATTTCAGCAGCCACTACTCTATGACTATAGAAGTAGGTGCCAAATTCAAAACACACACTAGAGGGCAGACATATTTTTTTATAGTATTATACCAGTTGAAAGCCTAAGGCTAGGATACAAGGTGGGAGGCCATAGCATGGCAAGGATTGAGGAATGGTATTTGTTTCACAACATTATTCAATTACGTTATTTAATTAGGCCAAAAAACAAATTGATTAATGAAACAACAACAACCAATATGTTGAACAAAATATCCAGAATCAATTAAATTGATAATACACACAGCAAAATTTCAAATGAACGAGCCATTATCAAGGCCACAAAAAATAGAGAATAGGCGTCTAGTTTTACAAGTTACGCCGGCGAAACATTGTGCGGTCCCATTACGAACCATCAAAAGGGGACGTCACAAGGTAGACGCATTGAAAACAGCAAAATTACAACAAAGTCGTTATGTAGGGAAAACCTACTACATAAAGCGCGTTACATGCGTAAGTTACATTTTAAAACAAATCAAATATGTTACGTTTTACGTACGTCGACGTCTCAGGGGAGAACAGTTACAAACAAAGTGAAGTTAAATTATTAAATTAAATCCAAACATAATTTTCTAGGTGGCGATCGAAAGGGAATTTAAACAAAACAGACAAGAATTTACAAAAGCTTACATTAAGGCAAGGGCCACCGCCTCACTCCAATCAAACCAAACTTAAATTTTCTTTCCTCCGAGGTCGCTCTCGCACGTCGTACAAATTTAAGCCTAACTGACTACATGCTGGATTACAAAGACAATGCAGCTACTCGAGCTACCGAAAGAGACTAAGACAAGACGAGTCCAGACAAGACAAGACCGAATTAAGGCTTTACAACCGTTTAAATAGCATAGGTGCGGCACAGCGCGCATGCGCCGCCCGAAAGAGGGGAGGCGAGGAGCAAGCAAGCACACACTTGGAGGGGGAAGGAAGGAGGGGACGACGTGCCAACGTCCGCGCTGACGCGCGGTTTTTGAATGCTGCGGCGATCCTGAAGCTACACAGTATAGTCATATTATGTTTAATTGGTTATGTAGCATGTCTGCCATCTTGGATACCACTATAATGAAAAAAAGCTATAGGCATTACCTATGCTTATAATGTTATTTATGTGTTAATAAAAATACTTTAGGTATATTTAGTACTAGTCCGCTAATTCAAACATCGTTTTTTATGTGCTAAAGACATATGTTCTCTTGTAGTGATATATTTATATTGTTTTTCCAGTAATTAAATATTCAGTGGCAATTACTAAAAAAAGTAATATTATTTATAATATATCACCCATTTTATTAGAAGCATTCTTATTATGTCACACACAGTTGTCATTATTCATAACTAAATGAATTTTTTTTATAGGAATGTCTTGTGCATATATAGAGAGTATTCTCTCTTATAGTCATTATATTAAATTTCTATATTGCCAATGCTGTGTAGGTTATCTGAGATAGCTCTCGCTCTGTCTCGACGGCGCTCCCCCTCCTGATTTAATAATAACCCAGACGGCCTCCCGCGTAGGGACCGCCAGCCAGCGCTCGGCGCAGTCTATAGCAGAGAGCTGTATAGTCTTCAATTAATATTATTTAGATTTACCTCAAGTTAAAATAGTTTTTCCACACTTAAAATATTACATTTACCTGTATACAAATGTAATTTCTTCCAAGTTAAAATAATTATTCCCCCCCCCCCCCCCAATTTAAATATTACATATACATGCATTATTTCAGTTAATTATAAAAATAATGTTTCAATTTAAAAATAAAATATTATGTGTAACAAATTTTTTTTTACTCCAGTTATGTGGCAGGAAGTTGTGTGTGTGTGTTATTAACAGAGTTACCTGTACCTGGCATTGATTATTAACAGGCAAAAGTAACTTGTAATAATATTTTCTTCTTTTGCTATAATCTCGTTTACGTATCGTTTTTTTAAAAATAAAAATAATAATGTATGTATATTTCTCACATCAGTTTTAATATATCTTTCGAGTAGCACATTGATACAAATTAGATTAAATATTATGTGTGTTTTCCAGACAAAAGCAACATCCTATGTGTTACAACAGTCAACGAGTTTTAAAAAACTTTTAAACCAGACACGTCTCCCCCAATCACAGAAGGGGAGGCAGTCGACACCAGCCCGCCACCATGACCATACAGTTCTTTACACGTATTAAAAATTACTTGTGCCTAGTAAGTTACCAGCCACAAGTCATGTAATTAGCATAATTGGATATTGAAATAATGCAGTCAACACATCGATATTACTTTCTTAAAACAAATTATTTTTATTTATCTTTTTACCAAAATTATCCCCACCCCACTGGGCGTCCATCGCCATCAGAAGGGCCACAACCTTGCTGCTAGGCAGAGCCAGCACCTGCTGCTGCGAAGCAGGTAACCGGCACCCCCTGGATTCGTCGGCCGTTAGCGGCCGACCCCAGGGACATGTCCCAGAGGGGCCGGCAACTAACAGTATAAGCAAAGCGGCGGCCGGCGGAGGAGGAGGGGGAGACGACGGCCCCTCCTGTAGTTCTTCGGCGAAGAAGGCCGCCACAATTTTGGGTGTAATACCCTCCCCCTCCTCAACCTCTTCCTCAAAAAAAGAGGCTGCCAATTCTGATGGGACCCTCTCCATAAGGGCGGGGAGACCTGTAGAACGTCACACAATTTTCAGGCACCCTATCAAGAGGACGATTTATATATTATATAAAAAAAGAAACAAGCTAGTAATTTTTTGCGTTACTTTAAATCTGGATAGCATGTAAATTAATATGCTTTGAGAAGCTATCAAGGCAACTTAAAACAAGCTAGTATTTTTTTACGTTACTTTAAATCAGGATAGCCTGTAAATTAATATAATTGGGGATACAAGCTATCATGGTAACAGGGAATATTTTGCAAACATCTCTACGCCTTTTCTTTAACATACCGACGGTTTTTCTCTCCACGTGCATAATGGAAAGGGTCAGTTTGCATGACATGGCCTGGTGTGGGGGAGGTGAACACACACCTCGGGATTATTTTTTTTGTGGGGGGAGGCGGAAGAAGCACTTTTGTGTGCCTTCAACCACCACTCACACACACAGATACACTTGAAGCCCTCCGAGGAGGGGAGGAGTGGTGAGCGCTATTGTGTTTCTTCAACCACTGCTCGGAGGTTATGTCAGCAGTGTTCATCTCACTGGTGAACGTAATCGGAGGAAAAATGGAAGTATGTACAATTGTTAGGGGTGATCGGGTGAGGCACGAGTTTGAGAAGGACACAGATCTTTATGCCCCCAAGGTAATGTGCTGACACCATCTTCAGAAAGCCAATGCTTAAAATCTCCTGAAGACAGTGCTACCTTGTTCACTCGCTCCATAAACACGGGGTGGCCTCACGAACGGAAATGGAATTGACTGCCAAGAATCCAGGAATTTTTAAGCAAGCAATCCAGGTATTGAGGGAACAGAAGTGATTGGATTATGTTAGCCTTAACTCCTTTTGCTTTAGGCATACAAGAACCATCCTCCATCATGTATGCGTAGAGTTTCGGGTGAAGACCCACGTATTCCGTAATGATCTTGCCAGCGGCCTCATCTTTCATCACCCCTGTTACGCCCTTGTTGACTAAGGGCCGAATTCAGAGAGCTCTTTCGACGGTTATCCACACACCGAAAGGCTTTTCCATTGAAGCTGCTCGGCAGAGACGTTTTTCAGTGGTTGGTTGACTGCTGAATAAGGAGAGCCAACCACTTGAAAGTGAATGTGGTCTGAAGCTCATTCGAATGCCTGTTCAGTTGAAAATCGGCGGAGCAGTTGATGGTTTTAATATATAATTCCCACATAAAAACGTGTTCATGTATGTTTGTAATTGTTTAAAATTTTTTGTCATATGGCAGATATTATGTAAAATATGTTTTGGAATTAAATATGCGTTTTTAAAGAAATCGTTTCGCCCGCAAAGTGTGCATCAGACACGTGTTTTGTAGCGATGGCAGAAGATTTGGATGAATTTCCAAATCACATTGACGAGGTTTTTAAATTTTTTGATGATCTTAAAAATGAAAATCCAGTTCCGTGAAGGTATATAAGAAATTTAGCAGACCCGTTTGATTTTTGTCGGGATCAAGAGTTCGAAACACAATTTTTTTTCTCTGTAAGAAACTGCATCTGTTTTTTTTTTTGTTTTGTTTTCTATTACGGTTTTGTGCTTTCTCACGAGATCAAAACTAATCGCTTTTTCATCTGGAGAAAACACTATAATTTTAGGCAACGTATCCATCTTAAGAAAATTTCTCAACCTCGTGTAGGGTTACCAGACGTCCGGCAAAAGGAGGACATGTCCTCCTTTTTATGTATTTTTTTGCGTCCGGCCGGATTTTCCTTAATGCTCCAAAATGTCCGGCTTTTTTATAAAGTGAGATAATTCCTGCAGTTATACTCTGGGCAAAACGCGCGCTGTCCGCAGAGTCATCCCACTAGTAAGTAGTACAATGACAGCTTGACAGGTAGCAGCACATGCAGAAGCACGTGTTGTTAATATGCTGTATATACGTAGTTTGTTTGATTCTTTATACTGAAACTGTATTAAATGGCAAAACATTGTAAAATATCGTACTCTATTGTAATTAATTCATGGCTTTTTTAAAAAATATATATATTGTCCTCCTTTTTAGTGAAATGTCCTCCTTTTGCGAGATGAATGTCGACCTTTTTTATTATCAGTGTCTGGTAACCCTAACCTCGTGTCCAATCCAAACAAAATATTATTTTCAGCGGGAGAGCAAACGAAAGACAATCGAAATGAAATAGGGGGTTTTCCACACACACTCCAAGTACTTGATCTAAGAAAATTTTTGTGCCATGTTGCCAGATCTTCACTGAAAGTGGATGGGAACAAGCTTTCAGCTGGCAGTCATTCGAAAGGCGTTTTTGAAGTATGAGAGGTGGAGAGTCTGCCAGATGAATGAGAGTTGGATGCGCTTTCGAAGGTCAACACTGAATTCGGGCCTAAGGGGAAGCATTGATCATTACCTGGCGCATAATTTGATGTGTCGAAATGTGAAGCTAAGTTGGGGCAAATTGAATCATAAATGTTACCACACTGCACGTGGTAAATAAACGAATCAGTGTCCGAGTACAAGAGATGCAGAGACTGTGGAGGGAATATTTTGCATATGGTTATAATGAAAATCGTATAAAACCAATTTTGACAAATATAAAATGGCGATGCCTGTGTACAAAGGTTTATCGAATGTTATCGAACCTTTCTGCAACTCTATGAGAACTAAATTTTCATCGATGATTTGTCAAGCCTTGAATGTCGGACGACCAATCAGCTCGGCTGCCCCATAAACAGAATCATACTGTAAAGCGACGAGTATATGTCTGTGTTTGCGAGAATTTTCTAAAGTTTTACGATACACACAGTTATAAAGTAACTAAAAAACCATTCTTCGAAGGGATTTGTAGCCTGGGGGCGATGCTCAGCATTAAAGGATATTTATTCATTCATCCAGGCCGCCTGCTCATACCACATCATGCGGTGAACATGGCCGATGACCGCCCCATACTGAACGTAGTTCTGCAGTGTTTAAGCATGGACAGCATAATTATTACGCGGCGCGAGAGTTAACAATAATTTACTCGTATACCCGTTTGGCGGCACACCATTCACAGGGGCCAGAGGCAGATCTGATAGACGGTCGTGACAATCATCGGGAAAGGTCAAATCCACTTCCACAAAATATGATGTATCACCACCTATGTCAATGGTGTTGAAATCCCAACTGGCATACTCATCCCTGGGAACCCACTCAAATTTGCCCACAGGAAGTTTATCTGACATTGTGTGATCATACAAAGGGTTTACATCGAAATAGCAGATGTAAGAAGACGGAAGGCACGGGTCGTGAGTGGACATGTAAACATAATTGGTTTTCGCGTGACGTCGACTTCAGGCGCGTCATTTGACCTAAAAGTCATATCTCCTAAAAGTCACTTGACCTAAACTTAAAAATAATCCTTCAGTCATTTAACCTAAAAGTCATTTTACCTAAAAGTCATTTCCTCTACAAGTCATATCTCCTAAACATCACTTGACCTAAAAATCAGTTGCCCTAAAAGTCATTTGTCCTAAAATTCATATCTCCTAAACGTCCCTTGACCTAAAAGTCAGTTACCCTAAAAGTCATATCTCCTAAACATCACTTGACCTAAAAGTCACTTGGCCTAAAAGTCAGTTGCCCTAAAAGTCATATCTCCTAAACGCCACTTGGCCTAAAAGTCACTTGGCCTAAAAGTCAGTTGCCCTAAAAGTCATTTCGCTTAAAAGTCATTTGCCCTAAAAGTCATATCTCCTAAACATCACTTGACCTAAAAGTCACTTGGCCTAAAAGTCAGTTGTCCTAAAAGTCATTCGACCTAACAGGCATTCAGCCGAAATTCATTTTAGGTCGAATGACTTTAGGGCAAGTGGAGTGTACTCGTTGACTTACGTTGGTTATACCTCCACGAACGGCTGACGCTAGGAAGAGGTATATATCCATGTCAGTTATACGCTCAAGATGAGCTCCGGTTTTAATTAAAAGTGCATTCCATGCGAGCGACGAAGTGGTAATGTAATGCGCAGGATCTAATGAATAATACTGTAAGCAAATGAAACGAAACGACTCGAATATGTCAGCCAGCAAACAAGTATCCACCTTAAGATAACTAAGCATGTACTCTTTCAATGTGGCACAATGGAAGACGTCCCAAGTATTTTGAGCGTGAGTTTAGTCCAGATCACTCACGTCCATGCCACTCATTACGTTATGGAATGCTTCCTTAGGTGGTAGCGATGCAGTCTGCAATTGTTCACTAGATTTAACAAAATCATAGGGGAACACACCTTTTCTCGTAGCTAACTGAAACTTTGCATACTCTGGAAACATTGAATGGGTGATTTTCAATTTATCTGACATGAGATTGCCAGCGAGAGTTTCCAGAGAAGAATTAAAAAAGTTAAGTGAATCTATGAACCTAAGACGCACAGTGAGCATGCCTCCTTGCGCATTACCTGAGACAGGTAGATATTTGGTAATACACTTGTAGCTCTCCATTGTAACTCCAAGGACTTTGAGCTCTCCAGCATTCTCCACAATGAAGGAACCGTCCGGCTGTGCAATCTGCCGCGAAACTAAATGTTTTATTAGAATGTGGGCATCATCATTTTGCAAATTATGAAAAACAGCGACGAGTTTATCCTTTTGCATCCTGAAAGCCAGGTTGCATTTAGAATTGGCATAACCACGTATTTCACCAGACAGGTGACAGTGATCGAGCACCGTCCGCCCAGCCAATACCTTCTGACAGACATGACAGTGTCTTTGACTCGCAAGTCTTGCAGAGACGGCTGGAGTCGGTGTCTTAAAAGTTATGGTCTTTGAATAAATATCGCTAACCCACTTTGACATTGAAACTAATTCTGTGACCATTTCAGCAATACAATTATCACCCTAGAATTGCACATACTTGGTCAAAGAGCTATCGTACCCACACACTAACAAATGCTACATGCATAAGGCACGTGTTCGTTTACCCATGTGGT